>NC_090371.1:161393472-161696062 GCF_036365525.1 Heterodontus francisci | reverse complement strand
TCCCTCCCACCTCCCCATCCTCAACCCCTCCCCCTCCCCTCCTGACTTCCCTCACCCCTTGCCCCTTTCTCCCCTCTCCCCTCTCCCCTTCCTCTTCCCCTCCCCCTCTCCTTCCCTCTTCCCCCTCCCCTTCCCCTGCACCTCCCCCCTTTCCCCTCCCCCCTCTCCCCACCTCCTCTCTCTACCTTCCCCATCTCCTCCCCCACCTCCTCTCCCCTCCTCCCCCTCTTCTCCCACCTCCCCTTCTCCTCTCTTCACGACCCCCACCTCCCCCAAGGACCACACCACAGTTGAATATCTGAAGTGCAGTTGCAAAATCGGGAAAATAACATCAAAAACCTCAACAATTCCAGGTTTAATTATTGAGAAATTTTATTAAGTACATTAAGCATTCGAGGCACTGCTGTGCATGGATACGAGTGTTGTGTTGCCATCATTCCCGTGAGACAGACAGGCCGAGTCTCTGCTATGCAGAACTAACGAGATTGTTCCCTGGAGAGCCTTGTGGTCAATGAACGCTTGGCTCTCTATTCCATTACTGTATTGTCCATGTGAAGAAGGCAAAGTCACAAGAGTCTGAGCTCAGTCTATTCTTGGTGAATGTTCCCCAAACACATCCCAATGTGTGCTCCCACTACATCCATAAATGCAAGGTTTCCTTTCCACATCATGACAAGCTCCACAGTATGATCCAGTTGCCTTCATTGCTTTGAATGCTGACCTTAAGTCTCAAGGATTGTTTTCTCGAGGGCATGTTTTACATGAAAGAAGTAGGGAAAGAACATGAGTGTCAGAGCTTCCCTCCTCCAATGAAATTACTGTTGCGCATGCTTTATGTTCTGCAGTAAAGGCATGTACTGATAACACCGCCAATGAATCACTTAGGACCCACCTCAGCTGTAGGAGACAGGATTGACTGATTAACTGCCCCTATCTCGTGATGTTTCAATGCTGCTCTCAGGGAAAACATGAATGATGTGAGGGTGCTGGAAAAAAGAAGCACATTTCTTTTGGACTAAGAACATAAAGCAGGCCATTTAGCCCAGATGTTCCCTGCTAGTGGTTATGCTACTCCAGCGCCTTCTCATCCGCTCCCATCTAATCCTGCCTACTACTATCAGCATCACCTTCCATTTCTTTCTCTCTTATCTACCTTTGCCTTTTGGGCGGCACAGTGGCGCAGTGGTTTAGCACCACAGCCTCATAGCTCTAGGGACCCGGGTTCGATTCTGGGTACTGCCTCTGCGGAGTTTGCAAGTTCTCCCGGTGTCTGCGTGGGTTTTTCGTCGGGTGCTCCGGTTTCCCCTCCCACATCCAAAAAACTTGCAGGTGATAGGTAAATTGGCCGTTGTAAATTGCCCCGAGTGTAGGGAGGTGATAGGGAATATGGGATTACTGTAGGGTTACTATAAATGGGTGGTTGTTGGTCGGCACAGACTCGGTGGGCCGAAGGGCCTGTTTCAGTGCTGTATCTCTAAATAAAAAATAAATAAAGCAACTTTGAGGATGGAGAACGGTGTGGCTGCACTCCCACCTCACCAGTTGTGTACTCAGCAAGAGCATTCACATTTGTGCTACCACTGGACACGGCTTGCTTGGTTCTTTTGGTGCTCAGTCTCTTTCTTGCTGAATGTTCCCAAGTGCTTGACCGCTTTGGATGCCCTCTCTGCTTGACATTGCAGCAGCTGGCAATGGTGGAGTCTCACAAGGCTCCGCATGGTTGTTTCAAGAGCGGGAGATGGGGAAAAGTGTGACTGTGTGTCCATGTGCATGACTCTGATGGGTGCAGGAACAGATCAACTGACAACACGGACAGGAGCATATGTTGTGCCTGCACACAGTCCCAGACAATGGAAAGGATTTTAGTGCAGTGCAGTGCAGTGGACTGGAGCACAAGGCAGTGCCCCAGACAATGGAAATGTTTTCAGAGCAACTTACAACAGAGACCGGAGCACATGCAGTGCCCCAGACAATGGAAATGTTTTCCGAGCAACTTACAACAGGGACTGGAGCACATGCAGTGCCCCAGACAATGGAGATGTTTTTCCGAGCAACTTACAACAGGGACTGGAGCACATGCAGTGTCCCAGACAATGGAAATGTTTTCCGAGCAACTTACAACAGGGACAGGAGCACATGCAGTGCCCCAGACAAATGGAAATGTTTTCAGATCAACTTACAACAGAGACTGGAGCACATGCAGTGTCCCAGACAATGGAAATGTTTTCAGAGCAACGTACAACAGGGACTGGAGCACATGCAGTGCCCCAGACAATGGAAATGTTTTCCGAGCAACGTACAACAGGGACTGGAGCACATGCAGTGTCCCAGACAATGGAAATGATTGCAGAGAAACTTACAACAGAGACTGGAGCACATGCAGTGTCCCAGACAATGGAAATGTTTTCAGAGCAACTTACAACAGAGACTGGAGCACATGCAGTGTCCCAGACAATGGAAATGTTTTCAGAGCAACTTACAACAGAGACTGGAGCACATGCAGTGCCCCAGACAATGGAAATGTTTTCAGATCACCTTACAACAGAGACTGGAGCACATGCGGTGCCCCAGACAATGGAAATGTTTTCTGAGCAACTTACAACAGGGACTGGAGCACATGCAGTGCCCCAGACAATGGAAATGTTTTCCGAGCAACTTCCAACAGGGACTGGAGCACATACAGTGCCCCAGACAATGGAAATGTTTTCCGAGAAATGTACAACAGGGACTGGAGCACATGCAGTGTCCCAGACAATGGAAATGTTTTCAGAGCAACTGACAACAGAGACGGGAGCACATGCAGTCCCCTAGGCAATGGAAATGTTTTCAGAGCAACTTACAACAGAGACTGGAGCACATGCAGTGTCCCAGACAATGGAAATGTTTTCCGAGCAACTTACAACAGGGACCCAAGAACATGCAGTGCCCCAGACAATGGATATGTTTTCCGAACAACTTACAACAGGGACTGGAGCGCATGCAGTCCCCCAGACAATGGAAATGTTTTCAGAGCAACTTACAACAGAGACTGGAGCACATGCAGTGCCCCAGACAATGGAAATGTTTTCAGAGCAACTTACAACAGGGACTAGAGCACATGCAGTGCCTCAGACAATGGAAATGTTTTCAGAGCAACTTACAACAGAGACTGGAGCACATGCAGTGTCCCAGTCAATGGAAATGTTTTCCGAGCAACTTACAACAGGTACTGGAGCACATGCAGTGTCCCAGACAATGGAAATGTTTTCCGAGCAACTTGCAACAGGGACTGGAGCACATGCAATGCGCAGACAATGGAAATGTTTTCCGAGCAACTTACAACAGGGAATGAAGAACATGCAGTGCCCCAGACAATGGATATGTTTTCCGAGCAACTTACAACAGGGACTGAAACGCATGCAGTCCCCCACACAATGGAAATGTTTTCATATCAACTTACAACAGGGACTGCAGCACATGCAGTCCCCCAGACAATGGAAATGTTTTCCGAGCAACTTACAACAGGGACTGGAGCACATGCAGTGTCCCAGACAATGGAAATGTTTTCCTAGCAACTTACAACAGGGACTGGAGCACAAGCAGTGCCCCAGACAATGGAAATGTTTTCAGAGCAACTTACAACAGAGACCGGAGCACATGCAGTGCCCCAGACAATGGAAATGTTTTCCGAGCAACTTACAACAGGGACTGGAGCACATGCAGTGCCCCAGACAATGGAGATGTTTTCCGAGCAACTTACAACAGGGACTGGAGCACATGCAGTGTCCCAGACAATGGAAATGTTTTCCGAGCAACTTACAACAGGGACAGGAGCACATGCAGTGCCCCAGACAAATGGAAATGTTTTCAGATCAACTTACAACAGAGACTGGAGCACATGCAGTGTCCCAGACAATGGAAATGTTTTCAGAGCAACGTACAACAGGGACTGGAGCACATGCAGTGCCCCAGACAATGGAAATGTTTTCCGAGCAACGTACAACAGGGACTGGAGCACATGCAGTGTCCCAGACAATGGAAATGATTGCAGAGAAACTTACAACAGAGACTGGAGCACATGCAGTGTCCCAGACAATGGAAATGTTTTCAGAGCAACTTACAACAGAGACTGGAGCACATGCAGTGTCCCAGACAATGGAAATGTTTTCAGAGCAACTTACAACAGAGACTGGAGCACATGCAGTGCCCCAGACAATGGAAATGTTTTCAGATCACCTTACAACAGAGACTGGAGCACATGCGGTGCCCCAGACAATGGAAATGTTTTCTGAGCAACTTACAACAGGGACTGGAGCACATGCAGTGCCCCAGACAATGGAAATGTTTTCCGAGCAACTTCCAACAGGGACTGGAGCACATACAGTGCCCCAGACAATGGAAATGTTTTCCGAGAAATGTACAACAGGGACTGGAGCACATGCAGTGTCCCAGACAATGGAAATGTTTTCAGAGCAACTGACAACAGAGACGGGAGCACATGCAGTCCCCTAGGCAATGGAAATGTTTTCAGAGCAACTTACAACAGAGACTGGAGCACATGCAGTGTCCCAGACAATGGAAATGTTTTCAGAGCAACTTACAACAGAGACTGGAGCACATGCAGTGCTCCAGACAATGGAAATGTTTTCAGAGCAACTTACAACAGGGACTAGAGCACATGCAGTGCCCCAGACAATGGAAATATTTTCAGAGCAACTTACAACAGGTACTGGAGCACATGCAGTGTCCCAGACAATGGAAATGTTTTCAGAGCAACTTACAACAGAGACTGGAGCACATGCGGTGCCCCAGACAATGGAAATGTTTTCAGAGCAACTTACAACAGGGACTAGAGCACATGCAGTGCCCCAGACAATGGAAATGTTTTCAGAGCAACTTACAACAGGGACTGGAGCACATGCAGTGTCCCAGTCAATGGAAATGTTTTCCGAGCAACTTACAACAGGTACTGGAGCACATGCAGTGTCCCAGACAATGGAAATGTTTTCCGAGCAACTTGCAACAGGGACTGGAGCACATGCAATGCGCAGACAATGGAAATGTTTTCCGAGCAACTTACAACAGGGAATGAAGAACATGCAGTGCCCCAGACAATGGATATGTTTTCCGAGCAACTTACAACAGGGACTGAAACGCATGCAGTCCCCCACACAATGGAAATGTTTTCATATCAACTTACAACAGGGACTGCAGCACATGCAGTCCCCCAGACAATGGAAATGTTTTCCGAGCAACTTACAACAGGGACTGGAGCACATGCAGTGTCCCAGACAATGGAAATGTTTTCCTAGCAACTTACAACAGGGACTGGAGCACAAGCAGTGCCCCAGACAATGGAAATGTTTTCAGAGCAACTTACAACAGAGACCGGAGCACATGCAGTGCCCCAGACAATGGAAATGTTTTCCGAGCAACTTACAACAGGGACTGGAGCACATGCAGTGCCCCAGACAATGGAGATGTTTTCCGAGCAACTTACAACAGGGACTGGAGCACATGCAGTGTCCCAGACAATGGAAATGTTTTCCGAGCAACTTACAACAGGGACAGGAGCACATGCAGTGCCCCAGACAAATGGAAATGTTTTCAGATCAACTTACAACAGAGACTGGAGCACATGCAGTGTCCCAGACAATGGAAATGTTTTCAGAGCAACGTACAACAGGGACTGGAGCACATGCAGTGCCCCAGACAATGGAAATGTTTTCCGAGCAACGTACAACAGGGACTGGAGCACATGCAGTGTCCCAGACAATGGAAATGATTGCAGAGAAACTTACAACAGAGACTGGAGCACATGCAGTGTCCCAGACAATGGAAATGTTTTCAGAGCAACTTACAACAGAGACTGGAGCACATGCAGTGTCCCAGACAATGGAAATGTTTTCAGAGCAACTTACAACAGAGACTGGAGCACATGCAGTGCCCCAGACAATGGAAATGTTTTCAGATCACCTTACAACAGAGACTGGAGCACATGCGGTGCCCCAGACAATGGAAATGTTTTCTGAGCAACTTACAACAGGGACTGGAGCACATGCAGTGCCCCAGACAATGGAAATGTTTTCCGAGCAACTTCCAACAGGGACTGGAGCACATACAGTGCCCCAGACAATGGAAATGTTTTCCGAGAAATGTACAACAGGGACTGGAGCACATGCAGTGTCCCAGACAATGGAAATGTTTTCAGAGCAACTGACAACAGAGACGGGAGCACATGCAGTCCCCTAGGCAATGGAAATGTTTTCAGAGCAACTTACAACAGAGACTGGAGCACATGCAGTGTCCCAGACAATGGAAATGTTTTCAGAGCAACTTACAACAGAGACTGGAGCACATGCAGTGCTCCAGACAATGGAAATGTTTTCAGAGCAACTTACAACAGGGACTAGAGCACATGCAGTGCCCCAGACAATGGAAATATTTTCAGAGCAACTTACAACAGGTACTGGAGCACATGCAGTGTCCCAGACAATGGAAATGTTTTCCGAGCAACTTACAACAGGGACCCAAGAACATGCAGTGCCCCAGACAATGGATATGTTTTCCGAACAACTTACAACAGGGACTGGAGCGCATGCAGTCCCCCAGACAATGGAAATGTTTTCAGAGCAACTTACAACAGAGACTGGAGCACATGCGGTGCCCCAGACAATGGAAATGTTTTCAGAGCAACTTACAACAGGGACTAGAGCACATGCAGTGCCCCAGACAATGGAAATGTTTTCAGAGCAACTTACAACAGGGACTGGAGCACATGCAGTGTCCCAGTCAATGGAAATGTTTTCCGAGCAACTTACAACAGGTACTGGAGCACATGCAGTGTCCCAGACAATGGAAATGTTTTCCGAGCAACTTGCAACAGGGACTGGAGCACATGCAATGCGCAGACAATGGAAATGTTTTCCGAGCAACTTACAACAGGGAATGAAGAACATGCAGTGCCCCAGACAATGGATATGTTTTCCGAGCAACTTACAACAGGGACTGAAACGCATGCAGTCCCCCACACAATGGAAATGTTTTCATATCAACTTACAACAGGGACTGCAGCACATGCAGTCCCCCAGACAATGGAAATGTTTTCCGAGCAACTTACAACAGGGACTGGAGCACATGCAGTGTCCCAGACAATGGAAATGTTTTCCTAGCAACTTACAACAGGGACTGGAGCACATGCAGTGTCCCAGACAATGGAAATGTTTTCAGAGCAACTTACAACAGGGACTGGAGCACATGCAGTGCCCCAGACAATGGAAATGTTTTCAGAGCAACTTACAACAGGGACTGGAGCACATGCCGTGCTCCAGACAATGGAAATTGTTTCCGAGCAACTTACAACAGGGACCGAAGAACATGCAGTGTCCCAGACAATGGAAATGTTTACCGAGCAACTTACAACAGGGACCGAAGAACATGCAGTGTCCCAGACAATGGAAATATTTTCCGAGCAACTTACAACAGAGACTGGAGCACATGCAGTGTCCCAGACAATGGAAATGTTTTCCGAGCAACTTACAACAGGGACCGAAGAACATGCAGTGTCCCAGACAATGGAAATGTTTTCCGAGCAACTTACAACAGAGACTGGAGCACATGCAGTGTCCCAGACAATGGAAATGTTTTCCGAGCATCTTACAACAGAGACTGGAGCACATGCAGTGTCCCAGTCAATGGAAATGTTTTCAGAGCAACTTACAACAGAGAATGGAGCACATGCAGTGTCCCAGACAATGGAAATGTTTTCCGAGCAACTTACAACAGAGACTGGAGCACATGCAGTGTCCCAGACAATGGAAATGTTTTCCGAGCATCTTACAACAGAGACTGGAGCACATGCAGTGTCCAAGTCAATGGAAACGTTTTCAGAGCAACTTACAACAAAGACTGGAGCACATGCAGTGTCCCAGACAATGGAAATGTTTTCCGAGCAACATACAACAGGGACCGAAGAACATGCAGTGTCCCAGACAATGGAAATGTTTTCCGAGCAACTTACAACAGAGACTGGAGCACATGCAGTGTCCCAGACAATGGAAATGTTTTCCGAGCATCTTACAACAGAGACTGGAGCACATGCAGTGTCCCAGTCAATGGAAATGTTTTCAGAGCAACTGACAACAGAGACTGGAGCATATGCAGTGTCCTAGACAATGGAAATGTTTTCCGAGCATCTTACAACAGAGACTGGAGCACATGCAGTGTCCCAGACAATGGAAATGTTTTCCGAGCATCTTACAACAGAGACTGGAGCACATGCAGTGTCCCAGACAATGGAAATGTTTTCCGAGCATCTTACAACAGAGACTGGAGCACATGCAGTGTCCCAGAAAATGGAAATGTTTTCCGAGCAACTTCCAACAGGGACTGGAGCACATGCAGTGTTCCAGACAATGGAAATGTTTTCCGAGCAACATCCAACAGGGACTGGAGCACATGCAGTGTCCCAGACAATGGAAATGTTATCCGAGCACATTGCAACAGGGACTGGAGCACATGCAATGCGCAGACAATCGAAATGTTTTCCTAGCAACTTACAACAGGGACTGAAACGCATGCAGTCCCCCACACAATGGAAATGTTTTCACAGCAACTTACAACAGGGACTGCAGCACATGCTATCCCCCAGACAATGGAAATGTTTTCCGAGCAACTTACAACAGGGACTGGAGCACATGCAGTGTCCCAGACAATGGAAATGTTTTCCTAGCAACTGACAACAGGGACTGGAGCACATGCAGTGTCCCAGACAATGGAAATGTTTTCAGAGCAACTTACAACAGGGACTGGAGCACATGCAGTGCCCCAGACAATGGAAATGTTTTCAGAGCAACTTACAACAGGGACCGAAGAACATGCAGTGTCCCAGACAATGGAAATGTTTTCCGAGCAACTTACAACAGGGACCGAAGAACATGCAGTGTCCCAACAATGGAAATGTTTTCCGAGCAACTTACAACAGAGACTGGAGCACATGCAGTGTCCCAGACAATGGAAATGTTTTCCGAGCAACTTACAACAGGGACCGAAGAACATGCAGTGTCCCAGACAATGGAAATGTATTCCGAGCAACTTACAACAGAGACTGGAGCACATGCAGTGTCCCAGACAATGGAAATGTTTTCCGAGCATCTTACAACAGAGACTGGAGCACATGCAGTGTCCCAGTCAATGGAAATGTTTTCAGAGCAACTTACAACAGAGACTGGAGCACATGCAGTGTCCCAGACAATGGAAATGTTTTCCGAGCATCTTACAACAGAGACTGGAGCACATGCAGTGTCCAAGTCAATGGAAATGTTTTCAGAGCAACTTACAACAAAGACTGGAGCACATGCAGTGTCCCAGACAATGGAAATGTTTTCCGAGCAACTTACAACAGGGACCGAAGAACATGCAGTGTCCCAGACAATGGAAATGTTTTCCGAGCAATTTACAACAGAGACTGGAGCACATGCAGTGTCTGAGACAATGGAAATGTTTTCCGAGCATCTTGCAACAGAGACTGGAGCACATGCAGTGTCCCAGTCAATGGAAATGTTTTCAGAGCAACTGACAACAGAGACTGGAGCATATGCAGTGTCCTAGACAATGGAAATGTTTTCCGAGCATCTTACAACAGAGACTGGAGCACATGCAGTGTCCCAGTCAATGGAAATGTTTTCCGAGCACATTGCAACAGGGACTGGAGCACATGCAATGCGCAGACAATGGAAATGTTTTCCGAGCAACTTACAACAGGGACCGAAGAACATGCAGTCCCCCACACAATGGAAATGTTTTCATAGCAACTTACAACAGGGACTGCAGCACATGCAGTCCCCCAGACAATGGAAATGTTTTCCGAGCAACTGACAACAGGGACTGGAGCACATGCAGTGTCCCAGACAATGGAAATGTTTTCCTAGCAACTGACAACAGGGACTGGAGCACATGCAGTGTCCCAGACAATGGAAATGTTTTCAGAGCAACTTACAACAGGGACTGGAGCACATGCAGTGCCCCAGACAATGGAAATGTTTTCAGAGCAACTTACAACAGGGACTGGAGCACATGCCGTGCTCCAGACAATGGAAATTGTTTCCGAGCAACTTGCAACAGGGACCGAAGAACATGCAGTGTCCCAGACAATGGAAATGTTTTCCGAGCAACTTACAACAGGGACCGAAGAACATGCAGTGTCCCAGACAATGGAAATGTTTTCCGAGCAACTTACAACAGAGACTGGAGCACATGCAGTGTCCAAGACAATGGAAATGTTTTCCGAGCAACTTACAACAGGGACCGAAGAACATGCAGTGTCCCAGACAATGGAAATGTTTTCCGAGCAACTTACAACAGAGACTGGAGCACATGCAGTGTCCCAGACAATGGAAATGTTTTCCGAGCATCTTACAACAGAGACTGGAGCACATGCAGTGTCCCAGTCAATGGAAATGTTTTCAGAGCAACTTACAACAGAGACTGGAGCACATGCAGTGTCCCAGACAATGGAAATGTTTTCCGAGCAACTTACAACAGAGACTGGAGCACATGCAGTGTCCCAGACAATGGAAATGTTTTCCGAGCATCTTACAACAGAGACTGGAGCACATGCAGTGTCCAAGTCAATGGAAATGTTTTCAGAGCAACTTACAACAAAGACTGGAGCACATGCAGTGTCCCAGACAATGGAAATGTTTTCCGAGCAACTTACAACAGGGACCGAAGAACATGCAGTGTCCCAGACAATGGAAATGTTTTCCGAGCAACTTACAACAGAGACTGGAGCACATGCAGTGTCCCAGACAATGGAAATGTTTTCCGAGCATCTTACAACAGAGACTGGAGCACATGCAGTGTCCCAGTCAATGGAAATGTTTTCAGAGCAACTGACAACAGAGACTGGAGCATATGCAGTGTCCTAGACAATGGAAATGTTTTCCGAGCATCTTACAACAGAGACTGGAGCACATGCAGTGTCCCAGACAATGGAAATGTTTTCCGAGCATCTTACAACAGAGACTGGAGCACATGCAGTGTCCCAGAAAATGGAAATGTTTTCCGAGCAACTTCCAACAGGGACTGGAGCACATGCAGTGTTCCAGACAATGGAAATGTTTTCCGAGCAACATCCAACAGGGACTGGAACACATGCAGTGTCCCAGACAATGGAAATGTTTTCAGAGCAACTTACAACAGGGACTGGAGCACATGCAGTGTCCCAGACAATGGAAATGTTTTCAGAGCAACGTACAACAGAGACTTGGGCACATGCAGTGCCCCAGACAATGGAAATGTATTCTGAGCAATTTACAACAGGGACTGGAGCACATGCAGTGTCCCAGACAATGGAAATGTTTTCCGAGCATCTTACAACAGAGACTGGAGCACCTGCAGTGTCCCAGTCAATGGAAATGTTTTCAGAGCAACTTACAACAGAGACTGGAGCACATGCAGTGTCCCAGACAATGGAAATGTTTTCCGAGCAACTTACAACAGGGACCGAAGAACATGCAGTGTCCCAGACAATGAAAATGTTTTCCGAGCAACTTACAACAGAGACTGGAGCACATGCAGTGTCCCAGACAATGGAAATGTTTTCAGAGCATCTTCCAACAGAGACTGGAGCACATGCAGTGTCCCAGTCAATGGAAATGTTTTCAGAGCATCTTACAACAGAGACTGGAGCACATGCAGTGTCCCAGACAATGGAAATGTTTTCAGAGCAACTTACAACAGGGACTGGAGCACATGCAGTGTCCCAGACAATGGAAATGTTTTCAGAGCAACGTACAACAGAGACTTGGGCACATGCAGTGCCCCAGACAATGGAAATGTATTCTGAGGATTTTACAACAGGGACTGGAGCACATGCAGTGCCCCAGACAATGGAAATGTTTTCAGAGCAACTTACAACAGGGACTGGATCACATGCAGTGTCCCAGACAATGGAAATATTTTCAGAGCAACTTACAACAGGGACCGAAGAACATGCAGAGCTACAGACAATGGAAATGTTTACCGAGCAACTTACAACAGGGACCGAAGAACATGCAGTTTCCCAGACAATGGAAATGTTTTCCGAGCAACTGACAACAGAGACTGGAGCACATGCAGTGTCCCAGACAATGGAAATGTTTTCCGAGCAACTTCCAACAGGGACCGAAGAACATGCAGTGTCCCAGACAATGGAAATGTTTTCCGAGCAACTTGTAACAGGGACCGAAGAACATGCAGTGCGCCAGACTATGGAAATGTTTTCCGAGCATCTTGCAACAGAGTCTGGAGCACATGCAGTGTCCCAGTCAATGGAAATGTTTTCAGAGCAACTTGCAACAGAGACTGGAGCACATGCAGTGTCCCAGACAATGGAAATGTTTTCCGAGCAACTTCCAACAGGGACTGGAGCACATGCAGAGTCCCAGACAATGGAAATGTTTACCGAGCAACGTACAACAGGGACAGGAGCACATGCAGCGCCCCAGACAATGGAAATGTTTTCAGATCGACTTACAACAGAGACTAGAGCACATGCAGTGCCCCAGACAATGGAAATGTTTTCAGAGCAACTTACAACAGGGACTGGAGCAGATGCAGTGTCCCAGACAATGGAAATGTTTTCCGAGCAACTTACAGCAGGTACTGGAGCACATGCAGTGTCCCAGACAATGGAAATGTTTTCCGAGCAACTTACAACAGGGACTGGAGCACATGCAATGCGCAGACAATGGAAATGTTTTCCAAGCAACTTACAACAGGGACTGCAGCACATGCAGTCCCCCAGACAATGGAAATGTTTTTCGAGCAACTTCCAACAGGGACTGGAGCACATGCAGTGTCCCAGACAATGGAAATGTTTTCCAAGCAACTTACAACAGGGACTGGAGCATATGCAGTGTCCCAGACAATGGAAATGTTTTCAGAGCAACTTACAACAGGGACTGGAGCACATGCAGTGCCCCAGACAATGGAAATGTTTTCAGAGCAACTTACAACAGGGACTGGAGCACATGCAGTGTCCCAGACAATGGAAATGTTTTCCGAGCAACTTACAACAGGGACCGAAGAACATGCAGTGTCCCAGACAATGGAAATGTTTTCCGAGCAACTTACAACAGGGACTGGAGCACATGCAGTGTCCCAGACAATGGAAATGTTTTCCGAGCAACTTACAACAGGGACCGAAGAACATGCAGTGTCCCAGACAATGGAAATGTTTTCCGAGCAACTTACAACAGAGACTGGAGCACATGCAGTGTCCCAGACAATGGAAATGTTTTCAGAGCAACGTACAACAGAGACTTGGGCACATGCAGTGCCCCAGACAATGGAAATGTATTCTGAGCAATTTACAACAGGGACTGGAGCACATGCAGTGCCCCAGACAATGGATATGTTTTCCGAGCAACTTACAACAGGGACTGAAACGCATGCAGTCCCCCACACAATGGAAATGTTTTCATATCAACTTACAACAGGGACTGCAGCACATGCAGTCCCCCAGACAATGGAAATGTTTTCCGAGCAACTTACAACAGGGACTGGAGCACATGCAGTGTCCCAGACAATGGAAATGTTTCCCTAGCAACTTACAACAGGGACTGGAGCACATGCAGTGTCCCAGACAATGGAAATGTTTTCAGAGCAACTTACAACAGGGACTGGAGCACATGCAGTGCCCCAGACAATGGAAATGTTTTCAGAGCAACTTACAACAGGGACTGGAGCACATGCCGTGCTCCAGACAATGGAAATTGTTTTCGAGCAACTTACAACAGGGACCGAAGAACATGCAGTGTCCCAGACAATGGAAATGTTTACCGAGCAACTTACAACAGGGACCGAAGAACATGCAGTGTCCCAGACAATGGAAATGTTTTCCGAGCAACTTACAACAGAGACTGGAGCACATGCAGTGTCCCAGACAATGGAAATGTTTTCCGAGCAACTTACAACAGGGACCGAAGAACATGCAGTGTCCCAGACAATGGAAATGTTTTCCGAGCAACTTACAACAGAGACTGGAGCACATGCAGTGTCCCAGACAATGGAAATGTTTTCCGAGCATCTTACAACAGAGACTGGAGCACATGCAGTGTCCCAGTCAATGGAAATGTTTTCAGAGCAACTTACAACAGAGAATGGAGCACATGCAGTGTCCCAGACAATGGAAATGTTTTCCGAGCAACTTACAACAGAGACTGGAGCACATGCAGTGTCCCAGACAATGGAAATGTTTTCCGAGCATCTTACAACAGAGACTGGAGCACATGCAGTGTCCAAGTCAATGGAAACGTTTTCAGAGCAACTTACAACAAAGACTGGAGCACATGCAGTGTCCCAGACAATGGAAATGTTTTCCGAGCAACATACAACAGGGACCGAAGAACATGCAGTGTCCCAGACAATGGAAATGTTTTCCGAGCAACTTACAAAAGAGACTGGAGCACATGCAGTGTCCCAGACAATGGAAATGTTTTCCGAGCATCTTACAACAGAGACTGGAGCACATGCAGTGTCCCAGTCAATGGAAATGTTTTCAGAGCAACTGACAACAGAGACTGGAGCATATGCAGTGTCCTAGACAATGGAAATGTTTTCCGAGCATCTTACAACATAGACTGGAGCACATGCAGTGTCCCAGACAATGGAAATGTTTTCCGAGCATCTTACAACAGAGACTGGAGCACATGCAGTGTCCCAGACAATGGAAATGTTTTCCGAGCATCTTACAACAGAGACTGGAGCACATGCAGTGTCCCAGAAAATGGAAATGTTTTCCGAGCAACTTCCAACAGGGACTGGAGCACATGCAGTGTTCCAGACAATGGAAATGTTTTCCGAGCAACATCCAACAGGGACTGGAGCACATGCAGTGTCCCAGACAATGGAAATGTTATCCGAGCACATTGCAACAGGGACTGGAGCACATGCAATGCGCAGACAATGGAAATGTTTTCCTAGCAACTTACAACAGGGACTGAAACGCATGCAGTCCCCCACACAATGGAAATGTTTTCATAGCAACTTACAACAGGGACTGCAGCACATGCTATCCCCCAGACAATGGAAATGTTTTCCGAGCAACTTACAACAGGGACTGGAGCACATGCAGTGTCCCAGACAATGGAAATGTTTTCCGAGCAACTGACAACAGGGACTGGAGCACATGCAGTGTCCCAGACAATGGAAATGTTTTCAGAGCAACTTACAACAGGGACTGGAGCACATGCAGTGCCCCAGACAATGGAAATGTTTTCAGAGCAACTTACAACAGGGACCGAAGAACATGCAGTGTCCCAGACAATGGAAATGTTTTCCGAGCAACTTACAACAGGGACCGAAGAACATGCAGTGTCCCAACAATGGAAATGTTTTCCGAGCAACTTACAACAGAGACTGGAGCACATGCAGTGTCCCAGACAATGGAAATGTTTTCCGAGCAACTTACAACAGGGACCGAAGAACATGCAGTGTCCCAGACAATGGAAATGTATTCCGAGCAACTTACAACAGAGACTGGAGCACATGCAGTGTCCCAGACAATGGAAATGTTTTCCGAGCATCTTACAACAGAGACTGGAGCACATGCAGTGTCCCAGTCAATGGAAATGTTTTCAGAGCAACTTACAACAGAGACTGGAGCACATGCAGTGTCCCAGACAATGGAAATGTTTTCCGAGCAACTTACAACAGAGACTGGAGCACATGCAGTGTCCCAGACAATGGAAATGTTTTCCGAGCATCTTACAACAGAGACTGGAGCACATGCAGTGTCCAAGTCAATGGAAATGTTTTCAGAGCAACTTACAACAAAGACTGGAGCACATGCAGTGTCCCAGACAATGGAAATGTTTTCCGAGCAACTTACAACAGGGACCGAAGAACATGCAGTGTCCCAGACAATGGAAATGTTTTCCGAGCAATTTACAACAGAGACTGGAGCACATGCAGTGTCCGAGACAATGGAAATGTTTTCCGAGCATCTTGCAACAGAGACTGGAGCACATGCAGTGTCCCAGTCAATGGAAATGTTTTCAGAGCAACTGACAACAGAGACTGGAGCATATGCAGTGTCCTAGACAATGGAAATGTTTTCCGAGCATCTTACAACAGAGACTGGAGCACATGCAGTGTCCCAGTCAATGGAAATGTTTTCCGAGCACATTGCAACAGGGACTGGAGCACATGCAATGCGCAGACAATGGAAATGTTTTCCGAGCAACTTACAACAGGGACCGAAGAACATGCAGTCCCCCACACAATGGAAATGTTTTCATAGCAACTTACAACAGGGACTGCAGCACATGCAGTCCCCCAGACAATGGAAATGTTTTCTGAGCAACTGACAACAGGGACTGGAGCACATGCAGTGTCCCAGACAATGGAAATGTTTTCCTAGCAACTGACAACAGGGACTGGAGCACATGCAGTGTCCCAGACAATGGAAATGTTTTCAGAGCAACTTACAACAGGGACTGGAGCACATGCAGTGCCCCAGACAATGGAAATGTTTTCAGAGCAACTTACAACAGGGACTGGAGCACATGCCGTGCTCCAGACAATGGAAATTGTTTCCGAGCAACTTGCAACAGGGACCGAAGAACATGCAGTGTCCCAGACAATGGAAATGTTTTCCGAGCAACTTACAACAGGGACCGAAGAACATGCAGTGTCCCAGACAATGGAAATGTTTTCCGAGCAACTTACAACAGAGACTGGAGCACATGCAGTGTCCCAGACAATGGAAATGTTTTCCGAGCAACTTACAACAGGGACCGAAGAACATGCAGTGTCCCAGACAATGGAAATGTTTTCCGAGCAACTTACAACAGAGACTGGAGCACATGCAGTGTCCCAGACAATGGAAATGTTTTCCGAGCATCTTACAACAGAGACTGGAGCACATGCAGTGTCCCAGTCAATGGAAATGTTTTCAGAGCAACTTACAACAGAGACTGGAGCACATGCAGTGTCCCAGACAATGGAAATGTTTTCCGAGCAACTTACAACAGAGACTGGAGCACATGCAGTGTCCCAGACAATGGAAATGTTTTCCGAGCATCTTACAACAGAGACTGGAGCACATGCAGTGTCCAAGTCAATGGAAATGTTTTCAGAGCAACTTACAACAAAGACTGGAGCACATGCAGTGTCCCAGACAATGGAAATGTTTTCCGAGCAACTTACAACAGGGACCGAAGAACATGCAGTGTCCCAGACAATGGAAATGTTTTCCGAGCAACTTACAACAGAGACTGGAGCACATGCAGTGTCCCAGACAATGGAAATGTTTTCCGAGCATCTTACAACAGAGACTGGAGCACATGCAGTGTCCCAGTCAATGGAAATGTTTTCAGAGCAACTGACAACAGAGACTGGAGCATATGCAGTGTCCTAGACAATGGAAATGTTTTCCGAGCATCTTACAACAGAGACTGGAGCACATGCAGTGTCCCAGACAATGGAAATGTTTTCCGAGCATCTTACAACAGAGACTGGAGCACATGCAGTGTCCCAGAAAATGGAAATGTTTTCCGAGCAACTTCCAACAGGGACTGGAGCACATGCAGTGTTCCAGACAATGGAAATGTTTTCCGAGCAACATCCAACAGGGACTGGAACACATGCAGTGTCCCAGACAATGGAAATGTTTTCAGAGCAACTTACAACAGGGACTGGAGCACATGCAGTGTCCCAGACAATGGAAATGTTTTCAGAGCAACGTACAACAGAGACTTGGGCACATGCAGTGCCCCAGACAATGGAAATGTATTCTGAGCAATTTACAACAGGGACTGGAGCACATGCAGTGTCCCAGACAATGGAAATGTTTTCCGAGCATCTTACAACAGAGACTGGAGCACCTGCAGTGTCCCAGTCAATGGAAATGTTTTCAGAGCAACTTACAACAGAGACTGGAGCACATGCAGTGTCCCAGACAATGGAAATGTTTTCCGAGCAACTTACAACAGGGACCGAAGAACATGCAGTGTCCCAGACAATGAAAATGTTTTCCGAGCAACTTACAACAGAGACTGGAGCACATGCAGTGTCCCAGACAATGGAAATGTTTTCAGAGCATCTTCCGACAGAGACTGGAGCACATGCAGTGTCCCAGTCAATGGAAATGTTTTCAGAGCATCTTACAACAGAGACTGGAGCACATGCAGTGTCCCAGACAATGGAAATGTTTTCAGAGCAACTTACAACAGGGACTGGAGCACATGCAGTGTCCCAGACAATGGAAATGTTTTCAGAGCAACGTACAACAGAGACTTGGGCACATGCAGTGCCCCAGACAATGGAAATGTATTCTGAGGATTTTACAACAGGGACTGGAGCACATGCAGTGCCCCAGACAATGGAAATGTTTTCAGAGCAACTTACAACAGGGACTGGATCACATGCAGTGTCCCAGACAATGGAAATATTTTCAGAGCAACTTACAACAGGGACCGAAGAACATGCAGTGCTACAGACAATGGAAATGTTTACCGAGCAACTTACAACAGGGACCGAAGAACATGCAGTTTCCCAGACAATGGAAATGTTTTCCGAGCAACTGACAACAGAGACTGGAGCACATGCAGTGTCCCAGACAATGGAAATGTTTTCCGAGCAACTTCCAACAGGGACCGAAGAACATGCAGTGTCCCAGACAATGGAAATGTTTTCCGAGCAACTTGTAACAGGGACCGAAGAACATGCAGTGTCCCAGTCAATGGAAATGTTTTCAGAGCAACTTGCAACAGAGACTGGAGCACATGCAGTGTCCCAGACAATGGAAATGTTTTCCGAGCAACTTCCAACAGGGACTGGAGCACATGCAGAGTCCCAGACAATGGAAATGTTTACCGAGCAACGTACAACAGGGACAGGAGCACATGCAGTGCCCCAGACAATGGAAATGTTTTCAGATCGACTTACAACAGAGACTGGAGCACATGCAGTGCCCCAGACAATGGAAATGTTTTCAGAGCAACTTACAACAGGGACTAGAGCACATGCAGTGCCCCAGACAATGGAAATGTTTTCAGAGCAACTTACAACAGGGACTGGAGCAGATGCAGTGTCCCAGACAATGGAAATGTTTTCCGAGCAACTTACAGCAGGTACTGGAGCACATGCAGTGTCCCAGACAATGGAAATGTTTTCCGAGCAACTTACAACAGGGACTGGAGCACATGCAATGCGCAGACAATGGAAATGTTATCCAAGCAACTTACAACAGGGACTGCAGCACATGCAGTCCCCCAGACAATGGAAATGTTTTTCGAGCAACTTCCAACAGGGACTGGAGCACATGCAGTGTCCCAGACAATGGAAATGTTTTCCAAGCAACTTACAACAGGGACTGGAGCATATGCAGTGTCCCAGACAATGGAAATGTTTTCAGAGCAACTTACAACAGGGACTGGAGCACATGCAGTGCCCCAGACAATGGAAATGTTTTCAGAGCAACTTACAACAGGGACTGGAGCACATGCAGTGTCCCAGACAATGGAAATGTTTTCCGAGCAACTTACAACAGGGACCGAAGAACATGCAGTGTCCCAGACAATGGAAATGTTTTCCGAGCAACTTACAACAGAGACTGGAGCACATGCAGTGTCCCAGACAATGGAAATGTTTTCCGAGCAACTTACAACAGGGACCGAAGAACATGCAGTGTCCCAGACAATGGAAATGTTTTCCGAGCAACTTACAACAGAGACTGGAGCACATGCAGTGTCCCAGACAATGGAAATGTTTTCAGAGCAACGTACAACAGAGACTTGGGCACATGCAGTGCCCCAGACAATGGAAATGTATTCTGAGCAATTTACAACAGGGACTGGAGCACATGCAGTGCCCCAGACAATGGAAATGTTTTCAGAGCAACTTACAACAGGGACTGGAGCACATGCAGTGTCCCAGACAATGGAAATATTTTCAGAGCAACTTACAACAGGGACCGAAGAACATGCAGTGCTACAGACAATGGAAATGTTTACCGAGCAACGTACAACAGGGACCGAAGAACATGCAGTTTCCCAGACAATGGAAATGTTTTCCAAGCAACTGACAACAGAGACTGGAGCACATGCAGTGTCCCAGACAATGGAAATGTTTTCCAAGCAACGTCCAACAGGGACCGAAGAATATGCAGTGTCCCAGACAATGGAAATGTTTTCCGAGCATCTTGCAACAGAGTCTGGAGCACATGCAGTGTCCCAGTCAATGGAAATGTTTTCAGAGCAACTTGCAACAGAGACTGGAGCACATGCAGTGTCCCAGACAATGGAAATGTTTTCCGAGCAACTTCCAACAGGGACTGGAGCACATGCAGAGTCCCAGACAATGGAAATGTTTACCGAGCAACGTACAACAGGGACAGGAGCACATGCAGTGCCCCAGACAATGGAACTGTTTTCAGATCGACTTACAACAGAGACTGGAGCACATGCAGTGCCCCAGACAATGGAAATGTTTTCAGAGCAACTTACAACAGGGACTAGAGCACATGCAGTGCCCCAGACAATGGAAATGTTTTCAGAGCAACTTACAACAGGGACTGGAGCACATGCAGTGTCCCAGACAATGGAAATGTTTTCCGAGCAACTTACAGCAGGTACTGGAGCACATGCAGTGTCCCAGACAATGGAAATGTTTTCCGAGCAACTTACAACAGGGACTGGAGCACATGCAATGCGCAGACAATGGAAATGTTTTCCGAGCAACTTACAACAGGGACCGAAGAACATGCAGTGCCCCAGACAATGGATATGTTTTCCGAGCAACTTACAACAGGGACCGAAACGCATGCAGTCCCCCACACAATGGAAATGTTTTCATAGCAACTTACAACAGGGACTGCAGCACATGCAGTCCCCCAGACAATGGAAATGTTTTTCGAGCAACTTCCAACAGGGACTGGAGCACATGCAGTGTCCCAGACAATGGAAATGTTTTCCAAGCAGCTTACAACAGGGACTGGAGCATATGCAGTGTCCCAGACAATGGAAATGTTTTCAGAGCAACTTACAACAGGGACTGGAGCACATGCAGTGCCCCAGACAATGGAAATGTTTTCCGAGCAACTTACAACAGGGACCGAAGAACATGCAGTGTCCCAGACAATGGAAATGTTTTCCGAGCAACTTACAACAGAGACTGGAGCACATGCAGTGTCCCAGACAATGGAAATGTTTTCCGAGCAACTTACAACAGGGACCGAAGAACATGCAGTGTCCCAGACAATGGAAATGTTTTCCGAGCAACTTACAACAGAGACTGGAGCACATGCAGTGTCCCAGACAATGGAAATGTTTTCTGAGCATCTTACAACAGAGACTGGAGCACATGCAGTGTCCCAGTCAATGGAAATGTTTTCAGAGCAACTTACAACAGAGACTGGAGCACATGCAGTGTCCCAGACAATGGAAATGTTTACCGAGCAACGTAGAACAGGGACAGGAGCACATGCAGTGCCCCAGACAATGGAAATGTTTTCAGAGCAACTTACAACAGGGACTGGAGCACATGCAGTGTCCCAGACAATGGAAATGTTTTCAGAGCAACGTACAACAGAGACTTGGGCACATGCAGTGCCCCAGACAATGGAAATGTATTCTGAGCAATTTACAACAGGGACTGGAGCACATGCAGTGTCCCAGACAATGGAAATGTTTTCCGAGCATCTTACAACAGAGACTGGAGCACCTGCAGTGTCCCAGTCAATGGAAATGTTTTCAGAGCAACTTACAACAGAGACTGGAGCACATGCAGTGTCCCAGTCAATGGAAATGTTTTCAGAGCAACTGACAACAGAGACTGGAGCATATGCAGTGTCCTAGACAATGGAAATGTTTTCCGAGCATCTTACAACAGAGACTGGAGCACATGCAGTGTCCCAGACAATGGAAATGTTTTCCGAGCATCTTACAACAGAGACTGGAGCACATGCAGTGTCCCAGACAATGGAAATGTTTTCCGAGCATCTTACAACAGAGACTGGAGCACATGCAGTGTCCCAGAAAATGGAAATGTTTTCCGAGCAACTTCCAACAGCGACTGGAGCACATGCAGTGTTCCAGACAATGGAAATGTTTTCCGAGCAACATCCAACAGGGACTGGAGCACATGCAGTGTCCCAGACAATGGAAATGTTTTCAGAGCAACTTACAACAGGGACTGGAGCACATGCAGTGTCCCAGACAATGGAAATGTTTTCAGAGCAACGTACAACAGAGACTTGGGCACATGCAGTGCCCCAGACAATGGAAATGTATTCTGAGCAATTTACAACAGGGACTGGAGCACATGCAGTGTCCCAGACAATGGAAATGTTTTCCGAGCATCTTACAACAGAGACTGGAGCACCTGCAGTGTCCCAGTCAATGGAAATGTTTTCAGAGCAACTTACAACAGAGACTGGAGCACATGCAGTGTCCCAGACAATGGAAATGTTTTCCGAGCAACTTACAACAGGGACCGAAGAACATGCAGTGTCCCAGACAATGGAAATGTTTTCCGAGCAACTTACAACAGAGACTGGAGCACATGCAGTGTCCCAGACAATGGAAATGTTTTCAGAGCATCTTCCAACAGAGACTGGAGCACATGCAGTGTCCCAGTCAATGGAAATGTTTTCAGAGCATCTTAAAACAGAGACTGGAGCACATGCAGTGTCCCAGACAATGGAAATGTTTTCAGAGCAACTTACAACAGGGACTGGAGCACATGCAGTGTCCCAGACAATGGAAATGTTTTCAGAGCAAAGTACAACAGAGACTTGGGCACATGCAGTGCCCCAGACAATGGAAATGTATTCTGAGGATTTTACAACAGGGACTGGAGCACATGCAGTGCCCCAGACAATGGAAATGTTTTCAGAGCAACTTACAACAGGGACTGGAGCACATGCAGTGTCCCAGACAATGGAAATATTTTCAGAGCAACTTACAACAGGGACCGAAGAACATGCAGTGCTACAGACAATGGAAATGTTTACCGAGCAACTTACAACAGGGACCGAAGAACATGCAGTTTCCCAGACAATGGAAATGTTTTCCGAGCAACTGACAACAGAGACTGGAGCACATGCAGTGTCCCAGACAATGGAAATGTTTTCCGAGCAACTTCCAACAGGGACCGAAGAACATGCAGTGTCCCAGACAATGGAAATGTTTTCCGAGCAACTTGTAACAGGGACCGAAGAACATGCAGTGCGCCAGACTATGGAAATGTTTTCCGAGCATCTTGCAACAGAATCTGGAGCACATGCAGTGTCCCAGTCAATGGAAATGTTTTCAGAGCAACTTGCAACAGAGACTGGAGCACATGCAGTGTCCCAGACAATGGAAATGTTTTCCGAGCAACTTCCAACAGGGACTGGAGCACATGCAGAGTCCCAGACAATGGAAATGTTTACCGAGCAACGTAGAACAGGGACAGGAGCACATGCAGTGCCCCAGACAATGGAAATGTTTTCAGATCGACTTACAACAGAGACTGGAGCACATGCAGTGCCCCAGACAATGGAAATGTTTTCAGAGCAACTTACAACAGGGACTGGAGCACATGCAGTGCCCCAGACAATGGAAATGTTTTCAGAGCAACTTACAACAGGGACTGGAGCAGATGCAGTGTCCCAGACAATGGAAATGTTTTCCGAGCAACTTACAGCAGGTACTGGAGCACATGCAGTGTCCCAGACAATGGAAATGTTTTCCGAGCAACTTACAACAGGGACTGGAGCACATGCAATGCGCAGACAATGGAAATGTTTTCCAAGCAACTTACAACAGGGACTGCAGCACATGCAGTCCCCCAGACAATGGAAATGTTTTTCGAGCAACTTCCAACAGGGACTGGAGCACATGCAGTGTCCCAGACAATGGAAATGTTTTCCGAGCATCTTACAACAGAGACTGGAGCACATGCAGTGTCCCAGACAATGGAAATGTTTTCCGAGCATCTTACAACAGAGACTGGAGCACATGCAGTGTCCCAGACAATGGAAATGTTTTCCGAGCATCTTACAACAGAGACTGGAGCACATGCAGTGTCCCAGAAAATGGAAATGTTTTCCGAGCAACTTCCAACAGCGACTGGAGCACATGCAGTGTTCCAGACAATGGAAATGTTTTCCGAGCAACATCCAACAGGGACTGGAGCACATGCAGTGTCCCAGACAATGGAAATGTTTTCAGAGCAACTTACAACAGGGACTGGAGCACATGCAGTGTCCCAGACAATGGAAATGTTTTCAGAGCAACGTACAACAGAGACTTGGGCACATGCAGTGCCCCAGACAATGGAAATGTATTCTGAGCAATTTACAACAGGGACTGGAGCACATGCAGTGTCCCAGACAATGGAAATGTTTTCCGAGCATCTTACAACAGAGACTGGAGCACCTGCAGTGTCCCAGTCAATGGAAATGTTTTCAGAGCAACTTACAACAGAGACTGGAGCACATGCAGTGTCCCAGACAATGGAAATGTTTTCCGAGCAACTTACAACAGGGACCGAAGAACATGCAGTGTCCCAGACAATGGAAATGTTTTCCGAGCAACTTACAACAGAGACTGGAGCACATGCAGTGTCCCAGACAATGGAAATGTTTTCAGAGCATCTTCCAACAGAGACTGGAGCACATGCAGTGTCCCAGTCAATGGAAATGTTTTCAGAGCATCTTAAAACAGAGACTGGAGCACATGCAGTGTCCCAGACAATGGAAATGTTTTCAGAGCAACTTACAACAGGGACTGGAGCACATGCAGTGTCCCAGACAATGGAAATGTTTTCAGAGCAAAGTACAACAGAGAATTGGGCACATGCAGTGCCCCAGACAATGGAAATGTATTCTGAGGATTTTACAACAGGGACTGGAGCACATGCAGTGCCCCAGACAATGGAAATGTTTTCAGAGCAACTTACAACAGGGACTGGAGCACATGCAGTGTCCCAGACAATGGAAATATTTTCAGAGCAACTTACAACAGGGACCGAAGAACATGCAGTGCTACAGACAATGGAAATGTTTACAGAGCAACTTACAACAGGGACCGAAGAACATGCAGTTTCCCAGACAATGGAAATGTTTTCCGAGCAACTGACAACAGAGACTGGAGCACATGCAGTGTCCCAGACAATGGAAATGTTTTCCGAGCAACTTCCAACAGGGACCGAAGAACATGCAGTGTCCCAGACAATGGAAATGTTTTCCGAGCAACTTGTAACAGGGACCGAAGAACATGCAGTGCGCCAGACTATGGAAATGTTTTCCGAGCATCTTGCAACAGAATCTGGAGCACATGCAGTGTCCCAGTCAATGGAAATGTTTTCAGAGCAACTTGCAACAGAGACTGGAGCACATGCAGTGTCCCAGACAATGGAAATGTTTTCCGAGCAACTTCCAACAGGGACTGGAGCACATGCAGAGTCCCAGACAATGGAAATGTTTACCGAGCAACGTAGAACAGGGACAGGAGCACATGCAGTGCCCCAGACAATGGAAATGTTTTCAGATCGACTTACAACAGAGACTGGAGCACATGCAGTGCCCCAGACAATGGAAATGTTTTCAGAGCAACTTACAACAGGGACTGGAGCACATGCAGTGCCCCAGACAATGGAAATGTTTTCAGAGCAACTTACAACAGGGACTGGAGCAGATGCAGTGTCCCAGACAATGGAAATGTTTTCCGAGCAACTTACAGCAGGTACTGGAGCACATGCAGTGTCCCAGACAATGGAAATGTTTTCCGAGCAACTTACAACAGGGACTGGAGCACATGCAATGCGCAGACAATGGAAATGTTTTCCAAGCAACTTACAACAGGGACTGCAGCACATGCAGTCCCCCAGACAATGGAAATGTTTTTCGAGCAACTTCCAACAGGGACTGGAGCACATGCAGTGTCCCAGACAATGGAAATGTTTTCCAAGCAACTTACAACAGGGACTGGAGCATATGCAGTGTCCCAGACAATGGAAATGTTTTCAGAGCAACTTACAACAGGGACTGGAGCACATGCAGTGTCCCAGACAATGGAAATGTTTTCAGAGCAACTTACAACAGGGACTGGAGCACATGCAGTGTCCCAGACAATGGAAATGTTTTCCGAGCAACTTACAACAGGGACCGAAGAACATGCAGTGTCCCAGACAATGGAAATGTTTTCCGAGCAACTTACAACAGAGACTGGAGCACATGCAGTGTCCCAGACAATGGAAATGTTTTCCGAGCAACTTACAACAGGGACCGAAGAACATGCAGTGTCCCAGACAATGGAAATGTTTTCCGAGCAACTTACAACAGAGACTGGAGCACATGCAGTGTCCCAGACAATGGAAATGTTTTCAGAGCAACGTACAACAGAGACTTGGGCACATGCAGTGCCCCAGACAATGGAAATGTATTCTGAGCAATTTACAACAGGGACTGGAGCACATGCAGTGCCCCAGACAATGGAAATGTTTTCAGAGCAACTTACAACAGGGACTGGAGCACATGCAGTGTCCCAGACAATGGAAATATTTTCAGAGCAACTTACAACAGGGACCGAAGAACATGCAGTGCTACAGACAATGGAAATGTTTACCGAGCAACTTACAACAGGGACCGAAGAACATGCAGTTTCCCAGACAATGGAAATGTTTTCCAAGCAACTGACAACAGAGACTGGAGCACATGCAGTGTCCCAGACAATGGAAATGTTTTCCGAGCAACTTCCAACAGGGACCGAAGAATATGCAGTGTCCCAGACAATGGAAATGTTTTCCGAGCATCTTGCAACAGAGTCTGGAGCACATGCAGTGTCCCAGTCAATGGAAATGTTTTCAGAGCAACTTGCAACAGAGACTGGAGCACATGCAGTGTCCCAGACAATGGAAATGTTTTCCGAGCAACTTCCAACAGGGACTGGAGCACATGCAGAGTCCCAGACAATGGAAATGTTTTGCGAGCAACGTACAACAGGGACAGGAGCACATGCAGTGCCCCAGACAATGGAAATGTTTTCAGATCGACTTACAACAGAGACTGGAGCACATGCAGTGCCCCAGACAATGGAAATGTTTTCAGAGCAACTTACAACAGGGACTAGAGCACATGCAGTGCCCCAGACAATGGAAATGTTTTCAGAGCAACTTACAACAGGGACTGGAGCACATGCAGTGTCCCAGACAATGGAAATGTTTTCCGAGCAACTTACAGCAGGTACTGGAGCACATGCAGTGTCCCAGACAATGGAAATGTTTTCCGAGCAACTTACAACAGGGACTGGAGCACATGCAATGCGCAGACAATGGAAATGTTTTCCGAGCAACTTACAACAGGGACCGAAGAACATGCAGTGCCCCAGACAATGGATATGTTTTCCGAGCAACTTACAACAGGGACTGAAACGCATGCAGTCCCCCACACAATGGAAATGTTTTCATAGCAACTTACAACAGGGACTGCAGCACATGCAGTCCCCCAGACAATGGAAATGTTTTTCGAGCAACTTCCAACAGGGACTGGAGCACATGCAGTGTCCCAGACAATGGAAATGTTTTCCAAGCAGCTTACAACAGGGACTGGAGCATATGCAGTGTCCCAGACAATGGAAATGTTTTCAGAGCAACTTACAACAGGGACTGGAGCACATGCAGTGCCCCAGACAATGGAAATGTTTTCCGAGCAACTTACAACAGGGACCGAAGAACATGCAGTGTCCCAGACAATGGAAATGTTTTCCGAGCAACTTACAACAGAGACTGGAGCACATGCAGTGTCCCAGACAATGGAAATGTTTTCCGAGCAGCTTACAACAGGGACCGAAGAACATGCAGTGTCCCAGACAATGGAAATGTTTTCCGAGCAACTTACAACAGAGACTGGAGCACATGCAGTGTCCCAGACAATGGAAATGTTTTCCGAGCATCTTACAACAGAGACTGGAGCACATGCAGTGTCCCAGTCAATGGAAATGTTTTCAGAGCAACTTACAACAGAGACTGGAGCACATGCAGTGTCCCAGACAATGGAAATGTTTTCCGACCAACTTACAACAGAGACTGGAGCACATGCAGTGTCCCAGACAATGGAAATGTTTTCCGAGCATCTTACAACAGAGACTGGAGCACATGCAGTGTCCAAGTCAATGGAAATGTTTTCAGAGCAACGTACAACAAAGACTGGAGCACATGCAGTGTCCCAGACAATGGAAATGTTTTCCGAGCAACTTACAACAGGGACCGAAGAACATGCAGTGTCCCAGACAATGGAAATGTTTTCCGAGCAACTTACAACAGAGACTGGAGCACATGCAGTGTCCGAGACAATGGAAATGTTTTCCGAGCATCTTACAACAGAGACTGGAGCACATGCAGTGTCCCAGTCAATGGAAATGTTTTCAGAGCAACTGACAACAGAGACTGGAGCATATGCAGTGTCCTAGACAATGGAAATGTTTTCCGAGCATCTTACAACAGAGACTGGAGCACATGCAGTGTCCCAGACAATGGAAATGTTTTCCGAGCATCTTACAACAGAGACTGGAGCACATGCAGTGTCCCAGACAATGGAAATGTTTTCCGAGCATCTTACAACAGAGACTGGAGCACATGCAGTGTCCCAGAAAATGGAAATGTTTTCCGAGCAACTTCCAACAGCGACTGGAGCACATGCAGTGTTCCAGACAATGGAAATGTTTTCCGAGCAACATCCAACAGGGACTGGAGCACATGCAGTGTCCCAGACAATGGAAATGTTTTCAGAGCAACTTACAACAGGGACTGGAGCACATGCAGTGTCCCAGACAATGGAAATGTTTTCAGAGCAACGTACAACAGAGACTTGGGCACATGCAGTGCCCCAGACAATGGAAATGTATTCTGAGCAATTTACAACAGGGACTGGAGCACATGCAGTGTCCCAGACAATGGAAATGTTTTCCGAGCATCTTACAACAGAGACTGGAGCACCTGCAGTGTCCCAGTCAATGGAAATGTTTTCAGAGCAACTTACAACAGAGACTGGAGCACATGCAGTGTCCCAGACAATGGAAATGTTTTCCGAGCAACTTACAACAGGGACCGAAGAACATGCAGTGTCCCAGACAATGGAAATGTTTTCAGAGCATCTTCCAACAGAGACTGGAGCACATGCAGTGTCCCAGTCAATGGAAATGTTTTCAGAGCATCTTAAAACAGAGACTGGAGCACATGCAGTGTCCCAGACAATGGAAATGTTTTCAGAGCAACTTACAACAGGGACTGGAGCACATGCAGTGTCCCAGACAATGGAAATGTTTTCAGAGCATCTTCCAACAGAGACTGGAGCACATGCAGTGTCCCAGTCAATGGAAATGTTTTCAGAGCATCTTAAAACAGAGACTGGAGCACATGCAGTGTCCCAGACAATGGAAATGTTTTCAGAGCAACTTACAACAGGGACTGGAGCACATGCAGTGTCCCAGACAATGGAAATGTTTTCAGAGCAACGTACAACAGAGACTTGGGCACATGCAGTGCCCCAGACAATGGAAATGTATTCTGAGGATTTTACAACAGGGACTGGAGCACATGCAGTGCCCCAGACAATGGAAATGTTTTCAGAGCAACTTACAACAGGGACTGGAGCACATGCAGTGTCCCAGACAATGGAAATATTTTCAGAGCAACTTACAACAGGGACCGAAGAACATGCAGTGCTACAGACAATGGAAATGTTTACCGAGCAACTTACAACAGGGACCGAAGAACATGCAGTTTCCCAGACAATGGAAATGTTTTCCGAGCAACTGACAACAGAGACTGGAGCACATGCAGTGTCCCAGACAATGGAAATGTTTTCCGAGCAACTTCCAACAGGGACCGAAGAACATGCAGTGTCCCAGACAATGGAAATGTTTTCCGAGCAACTTGTAACAGGGACCGAAGAACATGCAGTGCGCCAGACTATGGAAATGTTTTCCGAGCATCTTGCAACAGAATCTGGAGCACATGCAGTGTCCCAGTCAATGGAAATGTTTTCAGAGCAACTTGCAACAGAGACTGGAGCACATGCAGTGTCCCAGACAATGGAAATGTTTTCCGAGCAACTTCCAACAGGGACTGGAGCACATGCAGAGTCCCAGACAATGGAAATGTTTACCGAGCAACGTAGAACAGGGACAGGAGCACATGCAGTGCCCCAGACAATGGAAATGTTTTCAGATCGACTTACAACAGAGACTGGAGCACATGCAGTGCCCCAGACAATGGAAATGTTTTCAGAGCAACTTACAACAGGGACTAGAGCACATGCAGTGCCCCAGACAATGGAAATGTTTTCAGAGCAACTTACAACAGGGACTGGAGCAGATGCAGTGTCCCAGACAATGGAAATGTTTTCCGAGCAACTTACAGCAGGTACTGGAGCACATGCAGTGTCCCAGACAATGGAAATGTTTTCCGAGCAACTTACAACAGGGACTGGAGCACATGCAATGCGCAGACAATGGAAATGTTTTCCAAGCAACTTACAACAGGGACTGCAGCACATGCAGTCCCCCAGACAATGGAAATGTTTTTCGAGCAACTTCCAACAGGGACTGGAGCACATGCAGTGTCCCAGACAATGGAAATGTTTTCCAAGCAACTTACAACAGGGACTGGAGCATATGCAGTGTCCCAGACAATGGAAATGTTTTCAGAGCAACTTACAACAGGGACTGGAGCACATGCAGTGCCCCAGACAATGGAAATGTTTTCAGAGCAACTTACAACAGGGACTGGAGCACATGCAGTGTCCCAGACAATGGAAATGTTTTCCGAGCAACTTACAACAGGGACCGAAGAACATGCAGTGTCCCAGACAATGGAAATGTTTTCCGAGCAACTTACAACAGAGACTGGAGCACATGCAGTGTCCCAGACAATGGAAATGTTTTCCGAGCAACTTACAACAGAGACCGGAGCACATGCAGTGTCCCAGACAATGGAAATGTTTTCCGAGCAACTTACAACAGAGACTGGAGCACATGCAGTGTCCCAGACAATGGAAATGTTTTCAGAGCAACGTACAACAGAGACTTGGGCACATGCAGTGCCCCAGACAATGGAAATGTATTCTGAGCAATTTACAACAGGGACTGGAGCACATGCAGTGCCCCAGACAATGGAAATGTTTTCAGAGCAACTTACAACAGGGACTGGAGCACATGCAGTGTCCCAGACAATGGAAATATTTTCAGAGCAACTTACAACAGGGACCGAAGAACATGCAGTGCTACAGACAATGGAAATGTTTACCGAGCAACTTACAACAGGGACCGAAGAACATGCAGTTTCCCAGACAATGGAAATGTTTTCCGAGCAACTGACAACAGAGACTGGAGCACATGCAGTGTCCCAGACAATGGAAATGTTTTCCGAGCAACTTCCAACAGGGACCGAAGAACATGCAGTGTCCCAGACAATGGAAATGTTTTCCGAGCATCTTGCAACAGAGTCTGGAGCACATGCAGTGTCCCAGTCAATGGAAATGTTTTCAGAGCAACTTGCAACAGAGACTGGAGCACATGCAGTGTCCCAGACAATGGAAATGTTTTCCGAGCAACTTCCAACAGGGACTGGAGCACATGCAGAGTCCCAGACAATGGAAATGTTTACCGAGCAACGTACAACAGGGACAGGAGCACATGCAGTGCCCCAGACAATGGAAATGTTTTCAGATCGACTTACAACAGAGACTGGAGCACATGCAGTGCCCCAGACAATGGAAATGTTTTCAGAGCAACTTACAACAGGGACTAGAGCACATGCAGTGCCCCAGACAATGGAAATGTTTTCAGAGCAACTTACAACAGGGACTGTAGCACATGCAGTGTCCCAGGCAATGGAAATGTTTTCCGAGCAACTTACAACAGGGACTGGAGCACATGCAATGCGCAGACAATGGAAATGTTTTCCGAGCAACTTACAACAGGGACCGAAGAACATGCAGTGCCCCAGACAATGGATATGTTTTCCGAGCAACTTACAACAGGGACTGAAACGCATGCAGTCCCCCACACAATGGAAATGTTTTCATAGCAACTTACAACAGGGACTGCAGCACATGCAGTCCCCCAGACAATGGAAATGTTTTTCGAGCAACTTCCAACAGGGACTGGAGCACATGCAGTGTCCCAGACAATGGAAATGTTTTCCAAGCAGCTTACAACAGGGACTGGAGCATATGCAGTGTCCCAGACAATGGAAATGTTTTCAGAGCAACTTACAACAGGGACTGGAGCACATGCAGTGCCCCAGACAATGGAAATGTTTTCCGAGCAACTTACAACAGGGACCGAAGAACATGCAGTGTCCCAGATAATGGAAATGTTTTCCGAGCAAATTACAACAGAGACTGGAGCACATGCAGTGTCCCAGACAATGGAAATGTTTTCAGAGCATCTTCCAACAGAGACTGGAGCACATGCAGTGTCCCAGTCAATGGAAATGTTTTCAGAGCATCTTACAACAGAGACTGGAGCACATGCAGTGTCCCAGACAATGGAAATGTTTTCAGAGCAACTTGCAACAGGGACTGGAGCACATGCAGTGTCCCAGACAATTGAAATGTATTCAGAGCAACGTACAACAGAGACTTGGGCACATGCAGTGCCCCAGACAATGGAAATATATTCTGAGGATTTTACAACAGGGACTGGAGCACATGCAGTGCCCCAGACAATGGAAATGTTTTCAGAGCAACTTACAACAGGGACTGGAGCACATGCAGTGTCCCAGACAATGGAAATATTTTCAGAGCAACTTACAACAGGGACCGAAGAACATGCAGTGCTACAGACAATGGAAATGTTTACCGAGCAACTTACAACAGGGACCGAAGAACATGCAGTTTCCCAGACAATGGAAATGTTTTCCGAGCAACTTCCAACAGGGACCGAAGAACATGCAGTGTCCCAGACAATGGAAATGTTTTCCAAGCAACTTGTAACAGGGACCGAAGAACATGCAGTGCGCCAGACTATGGAAATGTTTTCCGAACATCTTGCAACAGAGTCTGGAGCACATGCAGTGTCCCAGTCAATGGAAATGTTTTCAGAGCAACTTGCAACAGAGACTGGAGCACATGCAGTGTCCCAGACAATGGAAATGTTTTCCGAGCAACTTCCAACAGGGACTGGAGCACATGCAGAGTCCCAGACAATGGAAATGTTTACCGAGCAACGTACAACAGGGACAGGAGCACATGCAGTGCCCCAGACAATGGAAATGTTTTCAGATCGACTTACAACAGAGACTGGAGCACATGCAGTGCCCCAGACAATGGAAATGTTTTCAGAGCAACTTACAACAGGGACTGGAGCAGATGCAGTGTCCCAGACAATGGAAATGTTTTCCGAGCAACTTACAGCAGGTACTGGAGCACATGCAGTGTCCCAGACAATGGAAATGTTTTCCGAGCAACTTACAACAGGGACTGGAGCACATGCAATGCGCAGACAATGGAAATGTTTTCCAAGCAACTTACAACAGGGACTGGAGCATATGCAGTGTCCCAGACAATGGAAATGTTTTCAGAGCAACTTACAACAGGGACTGGAGCACATGCAGTGCCCCAGACAATGGAAATGTTTTCAGAGCAACTTACAACAGGGACTGGAGCACATGCAGTGTCCCAGACGATGGAAATGTTTTCCGAGCAACTTACAACAGGGACCGAAGAACATGCAGTGTCCCAGACAATGGAAATGTTTTCCGAGCAACTTACAACAGAGACTGGAGCACATGCAGTGTCCCAGACAATGGAAATGTTTTCCGAGCAACTTACAACAGGGACCGAAGAACATGCAGTGTCCCAGACAATGGAAATGTTTTCCGAGCAACTTACAACAGAGACTGGAGCACATGCAGTGTCCCAGACAATGGAAATGTTTTCAGAGCAACGTACAACAGAGACTTGGGCACATGCAGTGCCCCAGACAATGGAAATGTATTCTGAGCAATTTACAACAGGGACTGGAGCACATGCAGTGCCCCAGACAATGGAAATGTTTTCAGAGCAACTTACAACAGGGACTGGAGCACATGCAGTGTCCCAGACAATGGAAATATTTTCAGAGCAACTTACAACAGGGACCGAAGAACATGCAGTGCTACAGACAATGGAAATGTTTACCGAGCAACTTACAACAGGGACCGAAGAACATGCAGTTTCCCAGACAATGGAAATGTTTTCCTAGCAACTGACAACAGAGACTGGAGCACATGCTGTGTCCCAGACAATGGAAATGTTTTCCGAGCAACTTCCAACAGGGACCGAAGAACATGCAGTGTCCCAGACAATGGAAATGTTTTCCGAGCAAATTGTAACAGGGACCGAAGAACATGCAATGCGCCAGACTATGGAAATGTTTTCTGAGCATCTTGCAACAGAGTCTGGAGCACATGCAGTGTCCCAGTCAATGGAAATGTTTTCAGAGCAACTTGCAACAGAGACTGGAGCACATGCAGTGTCCCAGACAATGGAAATGTTTTCCGAGCAACTTCCAACAGGGACTGGAGCACATGCAGAGTCCCAGACAATGGAAATGTTTACCGAGCAATGTACAACAGGGACAGGAGCACATGCAGTGCCCCAGACAATGGAAATGTTTTCAAATCGACTTACAACAGAGACTGGAGCACATGCAGTGCCCCAGACAATGGAAATGTTTTCAGAGCAACTTACAACAGGGACTAGAGCACATGCAGTGCCCCAGACAATGGAAATGTTTTCAGAGCAACTTACAACAGGGACTGGAGCACATGCAGTGTCCCAGACAATGGAAATGTTTTCCGAGCAACTTACAGCAGGTACTGGAGCACATGCAGTGTCCCAGACAATGGAAATGTTTTCCAAGCAACTTACAACAGGGACTGGAGCACATGCAATGCGCAGACAATGGAAATGTTTTCCGAGCAACTTACAACAGGGACCGAAGAACATGCAGTGCCCCAGACAATGGATATGTTTTCCGAGCAACTTACAACAGGGACTGAAACGCATGCAGTCCCCCACACAATGGAAATGTTTTCATAGCAACTTACAACAGGGACTGCAGCACATGCAGTCCCCCAGACAATGGAAATGTTTTTCGAGCAACTTCCAACAGGGACTGGAGCACATGCAGTGTCCCAGACAATGGAAATGTTTTCCAAGCAGCTTACAACAGGGACTGGAGCATATGCAGTGTCCCAGACAATGGAAATGTTTTCAGAGCAACTTACAACAGGGACTGGAGCACATGCAGTGCCCCAGACAATGGAAATGTTTTCAGAGCAACTTACAACAGGGACTGGAACACATGCCGTGCTCCAGACAATGGAAATTGTTTCCGAGCAACTTACAACAGGGACCGAAGAACATGCAGTGTCCCAGACAATGGAAATGTTTTCCGAGCAACTTACAACAGGGACCGAAGAACATGTAGTGTCCCAGACAATGGAAATGTTTTCCGAGCAACTTACAACAGAGACTGGAGCACATGCAGTGTCCCAGACAATGGAAATGTTTTCCGAGCAACTTACAACAGGGACCGAAGAACATGCAGTGTCCCAGACAATGGAAATGTTTTCCGAGCAACTTACAACAGGGACCGAAGAACATGCAGTGTCCCAGACAATGGAAATGTTTTCCGAGCAACTTACAACAGAGACTGGAGCACATGCAGTGTCCCAGACAATGGAAATGTTTTCCGAGCATCTTGCAACAGAGACTGGAGCACATGCAGTGTCCCAGTCAATGGAAATGTTTTCAGAGCAACTTACAACAGAGACTGGAGCACATGCAGTGTCCTAGACAATGGAAATGTTTTCAGAGCATCTTACAACAGAGACTGGAGCACATGCAGTGTCCCAGACAATGGAAATGTTTTCCGAGCATCTTACAACAGAGACTGGAGCACATGCAGTGTCCCAGACAATGGAAATGTTTTCCGAGCATCTTACAACAGAGACTGGAGCACATGCAGTGTCCCAGACAATGGAAATGTTTTCCGAGCAACTTCCAACAGGGACTGGAGCACATGCAGTGTTCCAGACAATGGAAATGTTTTCTGAGCAACTTCCAACAGGGACGGGAGCACATGCAGTGTCCCAGACAATGGAAATGTTTTCAGAGCAACTTACAACAGGGACTGGAGCACATGCAGTGTCCCAGACAATGGAAATGTTTTCAGAGCAACGGACAACAGAGACTTGGGCACATGCAGTGCCCCAGACAATGGAAATGTATTCCGAGCAACTTCCAACAGGGACTGGAGCACATGCAGTGTTCCAGACAATGGAAATGTTTTCCGAGCAACTTCCAACAGGGACTGGAGCACATGCAGTGTGCCAGACAATGGAAATGTTTTCCGAGAAACTTACAACAGAGACTGGAGCACATGCAGTGTCCCAGACAATGGAAATGTTTTCTGAGCATCTTACAACAGAGACTGGAGCACATGCAGTGTCCCAGTCAATGGAAATGTTTTCAGAGCAAGTTACAACAGAGACTGGAGCACATGCAGTGTCGCAGACAATGGAAATGTTTTCCGAGCAACTTACAACAGGGACCGAAGAACATGCAGTGTCCCAGACAATGGAAATGTTTTCCGAGCAACTTACAACAGAGACTGGAGCACATGCAGTGTCCCAGACAATGGAAATGTTTTCCGAGCATCTTTCAACAGAGACTGGAGCACATGCAGTGTCCCAGTCAATGGAAATGTTTTCAGAGCAACTTACAACAGAGACTGGAGCACATGCAGTGTCCTAGACAATGGAAATGTTTTCCGAGCATCTTACAACAGAGACTGGAGCACATGCAGTGTCCCAGACAATGGAAATGTTTTCCGAGCATCTGACAACAGAGACTGGAGCACATGCAGTGTCCCAGACAATGGAAATGTTTTCCAAGCATCTTACAACAGAGACTGGAGCACATGCAGTGTCCCAGACAATGGAAATGTTTTCCGAGCAACTTCCAACAGGGACTGGAGCACATGCAGTGTTCCAGACAATGGAAATGTTTTCCGAGCAACTTCCAACAGGGACTGGAGCACATGCAGTGTCCCAGACAATGGAAATGTTTTCAGAGCAACTTACAACAGGGACTGGAGCACATGCAGTGTCCCAGACGATGGAAATGTTTTCAGAGCAACGTACAACAGAGACTTGGGCACATGCAGTGCCCCAGACAATGGAAATGTATTCTGAGCAATTTACAACAGGGACTGGAGCACATGCAGTGCCCCAGACAATGGAAATGTTTTCAGAGCAACTTACAACAGGGACTGGAGCACATGCAGTGTCCCAGACAATGGAAATATTTTCAGAGCAACTTACAACAGGGACCGAAGAACATGCAGTGCTACAGACAATGGAAATGTTTTCCGAGAGACTTACAACAGGGACCGCAGAACATGCAGTTTCCCAGACAATGGAAATGATTTCCGAGCAACTGACAACAGAGACTGGAGCACATGCAGTGTCCCAGACAATGGAAATGTTTTCCGAGCAACTTCCAACAGGGACCGAAGAACATGCAGTGTCCCAGACAATGGAAATGTTTTCCGAGCAACTTGCAACAGGGACCGAAGAACATGCAGTGCGCCAGACTATGGAAATGTTTTCCGAGCATCTTGCAACAGAGACTGGAGCACATGCAGTGTCCCAGTCAATGGAAATGTTTTCAGAGCAACTTGCAACAGAGACTGGAGCACATGCAGTGTCCCAGACAATGGAAATGTTTTCTGAGCAACTTCCAACAGGGACTGGAGCACATGCAGTGTCCCAGACAATGGAAATGTTTACCGAGCAACGTAGAACAGGGACAGGAGCACATGCAGTGCCCCAGACAATGGAAATGTTTTCAGATCAACTTACAACAGAGACTGGAGCACATGCAGTGCCCCAGACAATGGAAATGTTTTCAGAGCAACTGACAACAGGGACTGGAGCACATACAGGGCCCCAGACAATGGAAATGTTTTCCATTTAACTTTCAACAGGGACTGGAGCACATGCAGTGCCCCAGACAATGGAAATGTTTTCCGAGCAACTTACAACAGGGACTGGAGCACATGCAGTGTCCCAGACAATGGAAATGTTTACCGAGCAATGTACAACAGGGACAGGAGCACATGCAGTGTCCCAGACAATGGAAATGTATTCAGATCAACTTACAACAGAGACTAGAGCACATGCAGTGCCCCAGACAATGGAAATGTTTTCAGAGCAACTTGCAACAGGGATGGAGCACATCCAGTGCCCCAGACAATGGAAATGCTTTCCGAGCAACGTACAACAGGGACTGGAGCACATACAGTGCCCCAGACAATGGAAATGTTTTCTGAGAAATGTGCAACAGGCACTGGAGCACATGCAGTGTGCCAGACAATGGAAATGTTTTCAGAGCAACTTACAACAGAGACGGGAGCACATGCAGTGCCCCAGACAATGGAAATGTTTTCAGAGCAACTTACAACAGGGACTGGAGCACATGCAGTGCCCCAGACAATGGAAATGTTTTCAGAGCAACTTACAACAGGGACTGGAGCACATGCAGTGCCCCAGACAATGGAAATGTTTTCCGAGCAACGTACAACAGGTACTGGAGCACATGCAGTGTCCCAGACAATGGAAATGTTTTCCGAGCAACTTACAACAGGGACTGGAGCACATGCAATGCGCAGACAATGGAAATGTTTTCCGAGCAACTTACAACAGGGACCCAAGAACATGCAGTGCCCCAGACAATGGATATGTTTTCCGAGCAACTTACAACAGGGACTGGAGCGCATGCAGTCCCCCAGACAATGGAAATGTATTCATAGCAACTTACAACAGGGACTGCAGCACATGCAGTCCCCCAGACAATGGATATGTTTTCCGAGCAACTTCCAACAGAGACTGGAGTACATGCAATGCCCCAGACAATGGAAATATTTTCCGAGCAACGTACAACAGGGACTGCAGCACATGCAGTGCCCCAGACAATGGAAATGTTTTCAGAGCAGCTGACAACAGGGACTGGAGCACATGCAGTGTCCCAGACAATGGAAATGTTTTCAGAGCAATTTCCAACACGGACTGGAGCACATGCAGTGCCCCAGACAATGAAAATGTTTTCAGAGCAACTTACAACAGGGACTGAAGCACATGCAGTGCCCCAGACAATGGAAATGTTTTCAGAGCAATTTCCAACACGGACTGGAGCACATGCAGTGCCCCAGACAATGGAAATGTTTTCAGAGCAATTTACAACAGGGACTGGAGCACATGCAGTCCCCTAGACAATAGAAATGTTTTCAGAGGAACTGACAACAGAGACTGGAATACATGCAGTGCCCCAGACAATGGAAATGTTTTCAGAGCAACTTACAACAGGGACTGGAGCACATGCAGTGCCCCAGACAATGGAAATGTTTTCCGAGCAATTTGCAACACGGACTGGAGCACATGCATTGTCCCAGACAATGGAAATGTTTTCAGAGCAATTTACAACATGGACTGGATCACATGCAGTGCCCCAGACAATGGAAATGTTTTCAGAGCAACTTACAACAGGGACTGGAGCGCATGAAGTCCCCCAGACAATGGAAATGTGTCCAAGCAACGTACAACAGGGACTGGAGTACATGCAGTGTCCCAGACAATGGAAATGTTTTCTGAGCAACTTACAACAGAGACTGGAGCACATGCAGTGTCCCAGACAATGGAAATGTTTTTAGAGCAACATACAACAGGGACTGGAGCTCATGAAGTCCCCCAGACAATGGAAATGTTTTCCAAGCAACTTACAACAGGGACTGGAGCACATGCAGTGTCCCAGACAATGGAAATGTTTTCCGAGCAACTTACAACAGGGACTGGAGCACATGCAGTGTCCCAGACAATGGAAATGTTTTCCAAGCAACTTCCAACAGAGACAGGAACACATGCAGTGTCCCAGACAATGGTAATGTTTTCAGAGCAACTTACAACAGGGACCGAAGAACATGCAATGTACCAGACAATGGAAATGTTTTCCGAGCAACATACAACAGGGCCCAAAGAACATGCAGTGTCCCAGACAATGGAAAAGTTTTCCGAGCAACTTACAACAGAGACTGGAGCACATGCAGTGTCCCAGACAATGGAAATGTTTTCCGAGCAACTTACAACAGAGACTGAAGTACATGCAGTGTCCCAGACAATGGAAATGTTTTCCGAGCAACTTACAACAGGGACCGAAGAACATGCAGTGTCGCAGACAATGGAAATGTTTTCCGAGCATGTTACAACAGAGACTGGAGCACATGCAGTGTCCCAATCAATGGAAATGTTTTCAGAGCAACTTACAACAGAGACTGGAGCACATGCAGTGTTCCAGACAATGGAAATGTTTTCTGAGCAAGTTCCAACAGCGACTGGAGCACAAGCAGTGTTCCAGACAATGGAAATGTTTTCAGAGCAACGTACTACAGGGACTAGAGCACATGCAGTGTCCCAGACAATGGAAATGTTTTCAGAGCAACTTACAACAGGGACTGGAGCACATGCAGTGCTCCAGACAATGGAAATGTTTTCCGAGCAACTTACAACAGAGACTGGAGCACATGCAGTGTCCCAGACAATGGAAATGTTTTCCGAGCAACTTCCAACAGAGACTGGAGTACATGCAGTGCCCCAGACAATGGAAATGTTTTCTGAGCAACGTACAACAGGGACTGCAGCACACGCAGTGCCCCTGACAATGGAAATGTTTTCAGAGCAGCTTACAACAGGGACTGGAGCACATGCAGTGTCCCAGACAATGGAAATGTTTTCAGAGCAACTTCCAACAGGGACTGGAGCACATGCAGTGCCCCAGACAATGAAAATGTTTTCAGAGCAACTTACAACAGGGACTGGAGCACATTCAGTGCCCCAGACAATGGAAATGTTTTCCGAGCAATTTACAACACAGACTGGAGCACATGCAGTGTCCCAGACAATGGAAATGTTTTCAGAGCAACTTCCAACAGAGACTGGAGCACATGCAGTGCCCCAGACAATGGAAATGTTTTCAGAGCAATTTACAACAGGGACTGGAGCACATGCAGTCCCCGAGACAATGGAAATGTTTTCAGAGCAACTTACAACAGAGATTGGAATACTTGCAGTGCCCCAGACAATGGAGCTGTTTTCAGAGCAACTTACAACAGGGACTGGAGCACATGCAGTGCCCCAGACAATGGAAATGTTTTCCGAGCAATTTGCAACACGGACTGGAGCACATGCATTGTCCCAGACAATGGAAATGTTTTCAGAGTAATTAACAACACGGAGTGGAGCACATGCAGTGCCCCAGACAATGGAAATGTTTTCAGAGCAACTTACAACAGGGACTGGAGCGCATGAAGTCCCCCAGACAATGGAAATGTTTTCCAAGCAACGTACAACAGGGACTGGAGCACATGCAGTGTCCTAGACAATGGAAATGTTTTCCGAGCAACTTACAACAGAGACTGGAGCACATGCAGTGTCCCAGACAATGGAAATGTTTTTAGAGCAACATACAACAGGGACTGGAGCTCATGAAGTCCCCCAGACAATGGAAATGTTTTCCAAGCAACTGACAACAGGGACTGGAGCACATGCAGTGTCGCAGACAATGGAAATGTTTTCCGAGCATCTTACAACAGAGACTGGAGCACATGCAGTGTCGCAATCAATGGAAATGTTTTCAGAGCAACTTACAACAGAGACTGGAGCACATGCAGTGTTCCAGACAATGGAAATGTTTTCCGAGCAAGTTCCAACAGGGACTGGAGCACATGCAGTGTTCCAGACAATGGAAATGTTTTCAGAGCAACTTACAACAGGGACTGGAGCACATGCAGTGCCCCAGACAATGGAAATGTTTTCACAGCAACTTACAACAGGGACTGGAGCACATGCAGTGCCCCAGACAATGGAAATGTTTTCAGAGCAACTTACAACAGGGACTGGAGCACATGCAGTGCCCCAGACAATGGAAATGTTTTCAGAGCAACTTACAACAGGGACTGGAGCACATGCAGTCCCCCAGACAATGGAAATGTTTTCCGAGCAACGTACAACAGGGACTGGAGCACATGCAGTGCCCCAGACAATGGAAATGTTTTCAGAGCAGCTTACAACAGGGACTGGAGCACATGCAGTGTCCCAGACAATGGAAATGTTTTCAGAGCAACTTCCAAGACGGTTTGGAGAACATGCAGTGTCGCAGACAATGAAAATGTTTTCAGAGCAACTTACAACAGGGACTGAAGCACATGCAGTGCCCCAGACAATGGAAATGTTTTCAGAGCAATTTACAACACGGACTGGAGCACATGCAGTGTCCCAGACAATGGAAATGATTTCAGAGCAACTTCCAACAGAGACTGGAGCACATGCAGTGCCCCAGACAATGGAAATGTTTTCAGAGCAATTTACAACAGGGACTGGAGCACATGCAGTCCGCTAGACAATGGAAATGTTTTCAGAGCAACTTACAACAGAGACTGGAACACATGCAGTGCCCCAGACAATGGAAATGTTTTCAGAGCAACTTACAACAGGGACTGGAGCACATGCAGTGCCCCAGACAATGGAAATGTTTTCAGAGCAACTTACAACAGGGACCGAAGAACATGCAGTGTCCCAGACAATGGAAATGTTTTCCGAGCAATTTGCAACACGGACTGGAGCACATGCAGTGTCCCAGACAATGAAAATGTTTTCAGAGCAATTTACAACAGGGACTGGAGCACATGCAGTGCCCCAGCCAATGGAAATGTTTTCAGAGCAATTTACAACACGGAGTGGAGCACATGCCGTGTCCCAGACAATGGAAATGTTTTTAGAGCAACGTACAACAGGGAATGGAGCTCATGAAGTCCCCCAGACAATGGAAATGTTTTCCAAGCAACCGACAACAGGGACTGGAGCACATGCAGTGTCCCAGACAATGGAAATGTTTTCCGAGCAACTTCCAACAGAGACTGGAGCACATGCAGTGTCCCAGACAATGGAAATGTTTTCCGAGCAACTTACAACATGGACTGCAGCACATGCAGTGTCCCAGACAATGGAAATGTTTTCCGAGCAACATACAACAGGGACCGAAGAACATGCAGTGTCCCAGACAATGGAAATGTTTTCCGAGCAACTTTCAACAGAGACTGGAGCACATGCAGTGTCCCAGACAATGGAAATGTTTTCCGAGCAACTTACAACAGGGACCGAAGATCATGCAGTGTCCCAGACAATGGAAATGTTTTCCGAGCAACTTACAACAGGGACCGAAGAACATGCAGTGTCCCAGACAATGGAAATGTTTTCGAGCATCTTACAACAGAGACTGGAGCACATGCAGTGTCCCAATCAATGGAAATGTTTTCAGAGCAACTTACAACAGAGACTGGAGCACATGCAGTGTTCCAGACATTGGAAATGTTTTCCGAGCAACTTCCAATAGGGACTGGAGCACATGCAGTGTTCCAGACAATGGAAATGTTTTCAGAGCAACTTACAACAGGGACTGGAGCACATGCGGTGCCCCAGACAATGGAAATGTTTTCAGAGCAACTTACAACAGGGACTGGAGCACATGCAGTCCTCCAGACAATGGAAATGTTTTCAGAGCAACTTACAACAGGGACTGGAGCACATGCAGTGCCCCAGACAATGGAAATGTTTTCAGATCAACTTACAATAGAGACTGGAGCACATGCAGTGCCCCAGACAATGGAAATGTTTTCAGAGCAACTTACAACAGGGACTGGAGCACATGCAGTGCCCCAGACAATGGAAATCTTTTCCGAGCAACGTACAACAGGGACTGGAGCACAAACAGTGCCCCAGACAATGGAAATGTTTTCCGAGAAATGTACAACAGGGACTGGAGCACATGCAGTGTTCCAGACAATGGAAATGTTTTCAGAGCAACTTACAACAGGGACTGGAGCATCTGCAGTGCCCCAGACAATGGAAATCTTTTCCGAGCAATGTACAACAGGGTCTGGAGCACAAACAGTGCCCCAGACAATGGAAATATTTTCCGAGCAACTTACAACAGGGACTGGAGCACATGCAGTGCCCCAGACAATGGAAATCTTTTCCGAGCAATTTACAACAGGGCCTGCAGCACATGTTGTGCCCCAGACAGTGGAAATGTTTTCAGAGCAACTTACAACAGGGACTAGAGCACATGCAGTGTCCCAGACAATGGAAATGTCTTCAGAGCAACTTACAACAGAGACTGGAGCACATGCAGTGTCGCAATCAATGGAAATGTTTTCAGAGCAACTTACAACAGAGACTGGAGCACATGCAGTGTTCCAGACAATGGAAATGTTTTCCGAGCAAGTTCCAACAGGGACTGGAGCACATGCAGTGTTCCAGACAATGGAAATGTTTTCAGAGCAACTTACAACAGGGACTGGAGCACATGCAGTGCCCCAGACAATGGAAATGTTTTCAGAGCAACTTACAACAGGGACTGGAGCACATGCAGTGCCCCAGACAATGGAAATGTTTTCAGAGCAATTTGCAACACGGACTGGAGCACATGCAGTGTCCCAGACAATGGAACTGTTTTCAGAGCAATTTACAACAGGGACTGGAGCACATGCAGTGCCCCAGCCAATGGAAATGTTTTCAGAGCAATTTACAACACGGAGTGGAGCACATGCATCCCCCAGACAATGGAAATGTTTTCAGAGCAACTTACAACAGGGACTGGAGTGCATGAAGTCCCCCAGACAATGGAAATGTTTTCCAAGCAACGTACAACAGGGACTGGAGCACATGCAGTGTCCCAGACAATGGAAATGTTTTCCGAGCAACTTACAACAGAGCCTGGAGCACATGCAGTGTCCCAGACAATGGAAATGTTTTTAGAGCAACTTACAACAGGCACTGGAGCTCATGACGTCCCCCAGACAATGGAAATGTTTTCCAAGCAACCGACAACAGGGACTGGATCACATGCAGTGTCCCAGACAATGGAAATGTTTTCCGAGCAACTTCCAACAGAGACTGGAGCACATGCAGTGTCCCAGACAATGGATATGTTTTCCGAGCAACTTACAACAGGGACTGGAGCACATGCAGTGTCCCAGACAATGGAAATGTTTTCCGAGCAACTTACAACAGGGACCGAAGAACATGCAGTGTCCCAGACAATGGAAATGTTTTCCGAGCAACTTACAACAGGGACCGAAGAACATGCAGTGTCCCAGACAATGGAAATGTTTTCCGAGCATCTTACAACAGAGACTGGAGCACATGCAGTGTCCCAATCAATGGAAATGTTTTCAGAGCAACTTACAAAAGAGACTGGAGCACATGCAGTGTTCCAGACATTGGAAATGATTTCCGAGCAACTTCCAATAGGGACTGGAGCACATGCAGTGTTCCAGAAAATGGAAATGTTTTCAGAGCAACTTACAACAGGCACTGGAGCACATGCAGTCCCCCAGACAATGGAAATGTTTTCAGAGCCACTTACAACAGGGACTGGAGCACATGTAGTGCCCCAGACAATGGAAATGTTTTCCGAGCAATTTACAACAGGGCCTGCAGCACATGTAGTGCCCCAGACAGTGGAAATGTTTTCAGAGCAACTTACAACAGGGACTAGAGCACATGCAGTGTCCCAGACAATGGAAATGTCTTCAGAGCAACTTACAACAGGGACTGGAGCACATGCAGTGCTCCAGACAATGGAAATGTTTTCAGAGCAACTTACAACAGAGACTGGAGCACATGCAGTGTCCCAATCAATGGAAATGTTTTTAGAGCAACATACAACAGGGACTGGAGCTCATGAAGTCCCCCAGACAATGGAAATGTTTTCCAAGCAACTTACAACAGGGACTGGAGCACATGCAGTGTCCCAGACAATGGAAATGTTTTCTGAGCAACATCCAACAGAGACTGGAGCACATGCAGTGTCCCAGTCAATGGAAATGTTTTCCGAACAAAGTACAACAGAGACTGGAGCACATGCAGTGTCCCAGACAATGGAAATGTTTTCCGAGCAACTGACAACAGAGACTGGAGCACATGCAGTGTCCCAGACAATGGAAATGTTTTTAGCGCAACATACAACAGGGACTGGATCTCATGAAGTCCGCCAGACAATGGAAATGTTTTCCAAGCAACTTACAACAGGGACTGGAGCACATGCAGTGTCGCAGACAATGGAAATGTTTTCCGAGCATCTTACAACAGAGACTGGAGCACATGCATTGTCGCAATCAATGGAAATGTTTTCAGAGCAACTTACAACAGAGACTGGAGCACATGCAGTGTTCCAGACAATGGAAATGTTTTCCGAGCAAGTTCCAACAGGGACTGGAGCACATGCAGTGTTCCAGACAATGGAAATGTTTTCAGAGCAACTTACAACAGGGACTAGAGCACATGCAGTGTCCCAGACAATGGAAATGTCTTCAGAGCAACTTACAACAGGGACTGGAGCACATGCAGTGCTCCAGACAATGGCAATGTTTTCAGAGCAAAGTACAACAGAGACTGGAGCACATGCAGTGTCCCAGACAATGGAAATGTTTTCCGAGCAACTGACAACAGAGACTGGAGCACATGCAGTGTCCCAGACAATGGAAATGTTTTTAGCGCAACATACAACAGGGACTGGAGCTCATGAAGTCCGCCAGACAATGGAAATGTTTTCCAAGCAACTTACAACAGGGACTGGAGCACATGCAGTGTCGCAGACAATGGAAATGTTTTCCGAGCATCTTACAACAGAGAGTGGAGCACATGCAGTGTCGCAATCAATGGAAATGTTTTCAGAACAACTTACAACAGAGACTGGAGCACATGCAGTGTTCCAGACAATGGAAATGTTTTCCGAGCAAGTTCCAACAGGGACTGGAGCACATGCAGTGTTCCAGACAATGGAAATGTTTTCAGAGCAACTTACAACAGGGACTGGAGCACATGCAGTGCCCCAGACAATGGAAATGTTTTCAGAGCAACTTACAACAGGGACTGGAGCACATGCAGTGCCCCAGACAATGGAAATGTTTTCAGAGCAATTTGCAACACGGACTGGAGCACATGCAGTGTCCCAGACAATGGAAATGTTTTCAGAGCAATTTACAACAGGGACTGGAGCACATGCAGTGCCCCAGCCAATGGAAATGTTTTCAGAGCAATTTACAACACGGAGTGGAGCACATGCATCCCCCAGACAATGGAAATGTTTTCAGAGCAACTTACAACAGGGACTGGAGCGCATGAAGTCCCCCAGACAATGGAAATGTTTTCCAAGCAACGTACAACAGGGACTGGAGCACATGCAGTGTCCCAGACAATGGAAATGTTTTCCGAGCAACTTACAACAGAGCCTGGAGCACATGCAGTGTCCCAGACAATGGAAATGTTTTTAGAGCAACTTACAACAGGCACTGGAGCTCATGAAGTCCCCCAGACAATGGAAATGTTTTCCAAGCAACCGACAACAGGGACTGGAGCACATGCAGTGTCCCAGACAATGGAAATGTTTTCCGAGCAACTTCCAACAGAGACTGGAGCACATGCAGTGTCCCAGACAATGGAAATGTTTTCCGAGCAACTTACAACAGGGACTGGAGCACATGCAGTGTCCCAGACAATGGAAATGTTTTCCGAGCAACTTACAACAGGGACCGAAGAACATGCAGTGTCCCAGACAATGGAAATGTTTTCCGAGCAACGTACAACAGGGACCGAAGAACATGCAGTGTCCCAGACAATGGAAATGTTTTCAGAGCAACTTACAACAGAGACTGGAGCACATGCAGTGTTCCAGACAATGGAAATGTTTTCCGAGCAAGTTCCAACAGGGACTGGAGCACATGCAGTGTTCCAGACAATGGAAATGTTTTCAGTGCAACTTACAACAGGGACTGGAGCACATGCAGTGCCCCAGACAATGGAAATGTTTTCAGAGCAATTTGCAACACGGACTGGAGCACATGCAGTGTCCCAAACAATGGAAAAGTTTTCAGAGCAATTTACAACAGGGACTGGAGCACATGCAGTGCCCCAGCCAATGGAAATGTTTTCAGAGCAATTTACAACACGGAGTGGAGCACATGCATCCCCCAGACAATGGAAATGTTTTCAGAGCAACTTACAACAGGGACTGGAGCGCATGAAGTCCCCCAGACAATGGAAATGTTTTCCAAGCAACGTACAACAGGGACTGGAGCACATGCAGTGTCCCAGACAATGGAAATGTTTTCCGAGAAACTTACAACAGAGCCTGGAGCACATGCAGTGTCCCAGACAATGGAAATGTTTTTAGAGCAACTTACAACAGGCACTGGAGCTCATGAAGTCCCCCAGACAATGGAAATGTTTTCCAAGCAACCGACAACAGGGACTGGAGCACATGCAGTGTCCCAGACAATGGAAATGTTTTCCGAGCAAGTTCCAACAGAGACTGGAGCACATGCAGTGTCCCAGACAATGGAAATGTTTTCCGAGCAACTTACAACAGGGACTGGAGCACATGCTGTGTCCCAGACAATGGAAATGTTTTCCGAGCAACTTACAACAGGGACCGAAGAACATGCAGTGTCCCAGACAATGGAAATGTTTTCCGAGCAACTTACAACAGGGACCGAAGAACATGCAGTGTCCCAGACAATGGAAATGTTTTCCGAGCATCTTACAACAGAGACTGGAGCACATGCAGTGTCCCAATCAATGGAAATGTTTTCAGAGCAACTTACAACAGGGACTGGAGCACATGCAGTGTCCCAGACAATGGAAATGTTTTCCGAGCAACTTACAACAGGGACCGAAGAACATGCAGTGTCCCAGACAATGGAAATGTTTTCTGAGCAACTTACAACAGGGACCGAAGAACATGCAGTGTCCCAGACAATGGAAATGTTTTCCGAGCATCTTACAACAGAGACTGGAGCACATGCAGTGTCCCAATCAATGGAAATGTTTTCAGAGCAACTTACAAAAGAGACTGGAGCACATGCAGTGTTCCAGACATTGGAAATGTTTTCCGAGCAACTTCCAATAGGGACTGGAGCACATGCAGTGTTCCAGACAATGGAAATGTTTTCAGAGCAACTTACAACAGGGACTGGAGCACATGCAGTCCCCCAGACAATGGAAATGTTTTCAGAGCAACTTACAACAGAGACTGGAGCACATGCAGTGCCCCAGACAATGGAAATGTTTTCAGATCAACTTACAATAGAGACTGGAGCACATGCAGTGCCCCAGACAATGGAAATGTTTTCAGAGCAACTTACAACAGGGACTGGAGCACATGCAGTGCCCCAGACAATGGAAATCTTTTCCGAGCAACTTACAACAGGGACTGGAGCACAAACAGTGCCCCAGACAATGGAAATGTTTTCCGAGAAATGTACAACAGGGACTGGAGCACATGCAGTGTCCCAGACAATGGAAATGTTTTCAGAGCAACTTACAACAGAGACGGGAGCACATGCAGTCCCCAAGACAATGGAAATGTTATCCGAGCCACTTACAACAGGGACTGGAGCACATGCAGTGCCCCAGACAATGGAAATGTTTTCCGAGCAATTTACAACAGGGCCTGCAGCACATGTAGTGCCCCAGACAGTGGAAATGTTTTCAGAGCAACTTACAACAGGGACTAGAGCACATGCAGTGTCCCAGACAATGGAAATGTCTTCAGAGCAACTTACAACAGGGACTGGAGCACATGCAGTGCTCCAGACAATGGAAATGTTTTCAGAGCAACTTACAACAGAGACTGGAGCACATGCAGTGTCCCAGACAATGGAAATGTTTTTAGAGCAACATACAACAGGGACTGGAGCACATGCAGTGTCCCAGACAATGGAAATGTTTTCTGAGCAACATCCAACAGAGACTGGAGCACATGCAGTGTCCCAGTCAATGGAAATGTTTTCCAAGCAACTTACAACAGGGACTGGAGCACATGCAGTGTCGCAGACAATGGAAATGTTTTCCGAGCCACTTACAACAGAGACTGGAGCACATGCAGTGTCGCAATCAATGGAAATGTTTTCCGAGCAACTTACAACAGGGACTGGAGCACATGCAGTGTCCCAGACAATGGAAATGTTTTCCGAGCAACTTACAACAGGGACCGAAGAACATGCAGTGTCCCAGACAATGGAAATGTTTTCCGAGGAACTTACAACAGGGACCGAAGAACATGCAGTGTCCCAGACAATGGAAATGTTTTCAGAGCAACTTACAACAGAGACTGGAGCACATGCAGTGTTCCAGACAATGGAAATGTTTTCCGAGCAAGTTCCAACAGGGACTGGAGCACATGCAGTGTTCCAGACAATGGAAATGTTTTCAGAGCAACTTACAACAGGGACTAGAGCACATGCAGTGTCCCAGACAATGGAAATGTCTTCAGAGCAACTTACAACAGGGACTGGAGCACATGCAGTGCTCCAGACAATGGCAATGTTTTCAGAGCAAAGTACAACAGAGACTGGAGCACATGCAGTGTCCCAGACAATGGAAATGTTTTCCGAGCAACTGACAACAGAGACTGGAGCACATGCAGTGTCCCAGACAATGGAAATATTTTCAGAGCAACTTACAACAGGGACTGGAGCACATGCAGTGCCCCAGACAATGGAAATGTTTTCACAGCAACTTACAACAGGGACTGGAGCACATGCAGTGCCCCAGACAATGGAAATGTTTTCAGAGCAATTTGCAACACGGACTGGAGCACATGCAGTGTCCCAGACAATGGAAATGTTTTCAGAGCAATTTACAACAGGGACTGGAGCACATGCAGTGCCCCAGCCAATGGAAATGTTTTCAGAGCAATTTACAACACGGAGTGGAGCACATGCATCCCCCAGACAATGGAAATGTTTTCAGAGCAACTTACAACAGGGACTGGAGCGCATGAAGTCCCCCAGACAATGGAAATGTTTTCCAAGCAACGTACAACAGGGACTGGAGCACATGCAGTGTCCCAGACAATGGAAATGTTTTCCGAGCAACCTACAACAGAGCCTGGAGCACATGCAGTGTCCCAGACAATGGAAATGTTTTTAGAGCAACTTACCACAGGCACTGGAGCTCATGAAGTCCCCCAGACAATGGAAATGTTTTCCAAGCAACCGACAACAGGGACTGGAGCACATGCAGTGTCCCAGACAATGGAAATGTTTTCCGAGCAACTTCCAACAGAGACTGGAGCACATGCAGTGTCCCAGACAATGGAAATGTTTTCCGAGCAACTTACAACAGGGACTGGAGCACATGCAGTGTCCCAGACAATGGAAATGTTTTCCGAGCAACTTACAACAGGGACCGAAGAACATGCAGTGTCCCAGACAATGGAAATGTTTTCCGAGCAACTTACAACAGGGACCGAAGAACATGCAGTGTCCCAGACAATGGAAATGTTTTCAGAGCAACTTACAACAGAGACTGGAGCACATGCAGTGTTCCAGACAATGGAAATGTTTTCCGAGCAAGTTCCAACAGGGACTGGAGCACACGCAGTGTTCCAGACAATGGAAATGTTTTCAGAGCAACTTACAACAGGGACTGGAGCACATGCAGTGCCCCAGACAATGGAAATGTTTTCACAGCAACTTACAACAGGGACTGGAGCACATGCAGTGCCCCAGACAATGGAAATGTTTTCAGAGCAATTTGCAACACGGACTGGAGCACATGCAGTGTCCCAGACAATGGAAATGTTTTCAGAGCAATTTACAACAGGGACTGGAGCACATGCAGTGCCCCAGCCAATGGAAATGTTTTCAGAGCAATTTACAACACGGAGTGGAGCACATGCATCCCCCAGACAATGGAAATGTTTTCAGAGCAACTTACAACAGGGACTGGAGCGCATGAAGTCCCCCAGACAATGGAAATGTTTTCCAAGCAACGTACAACAGGGACTGGAGCACATGCAGTGTCCCAGACAATGGAAATGTTTTCCGAGAAACTTACAACAGAGCCTGGAGCACATGCAGTGTCCCAGACAATGGAAATGTTTTTAGAGCAACTTACAACAGGCACTGGAGCTCATGAAGTCCCCCAGACAATGGAAATGTTTTCCAAGCAACCGACAACAGGGACTGGAGCACATGCAGTGTCCCAGACAATGGAAATGTTTTCCGAGCAACTTCCAACAGAGACTGGAGCACATGCAGTGTCCCAGACAATGGAAATGTTTTCCGAGCAACTTACAACAGGGACTGGAGCACATGCTGTGTCCCAGACAATGGAAATGTTTTCCGAGCAACTTACAACAGGGACCGAAGAACATGCAGTGTCCCAGACAATGGAAATGTTTTCCGAGCAACTTACAACAGGGACCGAAGAACATGCAGTGTCCCAGACAATGGAAATGTTTTCCGAGCATCTTACAACAGAGACTGGAGCACATGCAGTGTCCCAATCAATGGAAATGTTTTCAGAGCAACTTACAACAGGGACTGGAGCACATGCAGTGTCCCAGACAATGGAAATGTTTTCCGAGCAACTTACAACAGGGACCGAAGAACATGCAGTGTCCCAGACAATGGAAATGTTTTCCGAGCAACTTACAACAGGGACCGAAGAACATGCAGTGTCCCAGACAATGGAAATGTTTTCCGAGCATCTTACAACAGAGACTGGAGCACATGCAGTGTCCCAATCAATGGAAATGTTTTCAGAGCAACTTACAAAAGAGACTGGAGCACATGCAGTGTTCCAGACATTGGAAATGTTTTCCGAGCAACTTCCAATAGGGACTGGAGCACATGCAGTGTTCCAGACAATGGAAATGTTTTCAGAGCAACTTACAACAGGGACTGGAGCACATGCAGTCCCCCAGACAATGGAAATGTTTTCAGAGCAACTTACAACAGACACTGGAGCACATGCAGTGCCCCAGACAATGGAAATGTTTTCAGATCAACTTACAATAGAGACTGGAGCACATGCAGTGCCCCAGACAATGGAAATGTTTTCAGAGCAACTTACAACAGGGACTGGAGCACATGCAGTGCCCCAGACAATGGAAATCTTTTCCGAGCAACTTACAACAGGGACTGGAGCACAAACAGTGCCCCAGACAATGGAAATGTTTTCCGAGAAATGTACAACAGGGACTGGAGCACATGCAGTGTCCCAGACAATGGAAATGTTTTCAGAGCAACTTACAACAGAGACGGGAGCACATGCAGTCCCCAAGACAATGGAAATGTTATCCGAGCCACTTACAACAGGGACTGGAGCACATGCAGTGCCCCAGACAATGGAAATGTTTTCCGAGCAATTTACAACAGGGCCTGCAGCACATGTAGTGCCCCAGACAGTGGAAATGTTTTCAGAGCAACTTACAACAGGGACTAGAGCACATGCAGTGTCCCAGACAATGGAAATGTCTTCAGAGCAACTTACAACAGGGACTGGAGCACATGCAGTGCTCCAGACAATGGAAATGTTTTCAGAGCAACTTACAACAGAGACTGGAGCACATGCAGTGTCCCAGACAATGGAAATGTTTTTAGAGCAACATACAACAGGGACTGGAGCTCATGAAGTCCCCCAGACAATGGAAATGTTTTCCAAGCAACTTACAACAGGGACTGGAGCACATGCAGTGTCCCAGACAATGGAAATGTTTTCTGAGCAACATCCAACAGAGACTGGAGCACATGCAGTGTCCCAGTCAATGGAAATGTTTTCCGAGCAAAGTACAACAGAGACTGGAGCACATGCAGTGTCCCAGACAATGGAAATGTTTTCCTAGCAACTGACAACAGAGACTGGAGCACATGCAGTGTCCCAGACAATGGAAATGTTTTTAGCGCAACATACAACAGGGACTGGAGCTCATGAAGTCCGCCAGACAATGGAAATGTTTTCCAAGCAACTTACAACAGGGACTGGAGCACATGCAGTGTCGCAGACAATGGAAATGTTTTCCGAGCATCTTACAACAGAGACTGGAGCACATGCAGTGTCGCAATCAATGGAAATGTTTTCCGAGCAACTTACAACAGGGACTGGAGCACATGCAGTGTCCCAGACAATGGAAATGTTTTCCGAGCAACTTACAACAGGGACCGAAGAACATGCAGTGTCCCAGACAATGGAAATGTTTTCCGAGCAACTTACAACAGGGACCGAAGAACATGCAGTGTCCCAGACAATGGAAATGTTTTCAGAGCAACTTACAACAGAGACTGGAGCACATGCAGTGTTCCAGACAATGGAAATGTTTTCCGAGCAAGTTCCAACAGGGACTGGAGCACATGCAGTGTTCCAGACAATGGAAATGTTTTCAGAGCAACTTACAACAGGGACTGGAGCACATGCAGTGTCGCAGACAATGGAAATGTTTTCCGAGCATCTTACAACAGAGACTGGAGCACATGCAGTGTCGCAATCAATGGAAATGTTTTCCGAGCAACTTACAACAGGGACTGGAGCACATGCAGTGTCCCAGACAATGGAAATGTTTTCCGAGCAACTTACAACAGGGACCGAAGAACATGCAGTGTCCCAGACAATGGAAATGTTTTCCGAGCAACTTACAACAGGGACCGAAGAACATGCAGTGTCCCAGACAATGGAAATGTTTTCAGAGCAACTTACAACAGAGACTGGAGCACATGCAGTGTTCCAGACAATGGAAATGTTTTCCGAGCAAGTTCCAACAGGGACTGGAGCACATGCAGTGTTCCAGACAATGGAAATGTTTTCAGAGCAACTTACAACAGGGACTAGAGCACATGCAGTGTCCCAGACAATGGAAATGTCTTCAGAGCAACTTACAACAGGGACTGGAGCACATGCAGTGCTCCAGACAATGGCAATGTTTTCAGAGCAAAGTACAACAGAGACTGGAGCACATGCAGTGTCCCAGACAATGGAAATGTTTTCCGAGCAACTGACAACAGAGACTGGAGCACATGCAGTGTCCCAGACAATGGAAATGTTTTTAGCGCAACATACAACAGGGACTGGAGCTCATGAAGTCCGCCAGACAATGGAAATGTTTTCCAAGCAACTTACAACAGGGACCGAAGAACATGCAGTGTCCCAGACAATGGAAATGTTTTCAGAGCATCTTACAACAGAGACTGGAGCACATGCAGTGTCGCAATCAATGGAAATGTTTTCAGAGCAACTTACAACAGAGACTGGAGCACATGCAGTGTTCCAGACAATGGAAATGTTTTCCGAGCAAGTTCCAACAGGGACTGGAGCACATGCAGTGTTCCAGACAATGGAAATGTTTTCAGAGCAACTTACAACAGGGACTGGAGCACATGCAGTGCCCCAGACAATGGAAATGTTTTCACAGCAACTTACAACAGGGACTGGAGCACATGCAGTGCCCCAGACAATGGAAATGTTTTCAGAGCAATTTGCAACACGGACTGGAGCACATGCAGTGTCCCAGACAATGGAAATGTTTTCAGAGCAATTTACAACAGGGACTGGAGCACATGCAGTGCCCCAGACAATGGAAATGTTTTCAGAGCAATTTACAACACGGAGTGGAGCACATGCATCCCCCAGACAATGGAAATGTTTTCAGAGCAACTTACAACAGGGACTGGAGCGCATGAAGTCCCCCAGACAATGGAAATGTTTTCCAAGCAACGTACAACAGGGACTGGAGCACATGCAGTGTCCCAGACAATGGAAATGTTTTCCGAGCAACTTACAACAGAGCCTGGAGCACATGCAGTGTCCCAGACAATGGAAATGTTTTTAGAGCAACTTACAACAGGGACTGGAGCTCATGAAGTCCCCCAGACAATGGAAATGTTTTCCAAGCAACCGACAACAGGGACTGGAGCACATGCAGTGTCCCAGTCAATGGAAATGTTTTCCGAGCAACTTCCAACAGAGACTGGAGCACATGCAGTGTCCCAGACAATGGAAATGTTTTCCGAGCAACTTACAACAGGGACTGGAGCACATGCAGTGTCCCAGACAATGGAAATGTTTTCCGAGCAACTTACAACAGGGACAGAAGAACATGCAGTGTCCCAGACAATGGAAATGTTTTCCGAGCAACTTACAACAGGGACCGAAGAACATGCAGTGTCCCAGACAATGGAAATGTTTTCCGATCATCTTACAACAGAGACTGGAGCACATGCAGTGTCCCAATCAATGGAAATGTTTTCAGAGCAACTTACAAAAGAGACTGGAGCACATGCAGTGTTCCAGACATTGGAAATGTTTTCCGAGCAACTTCCAATAGGGACTGGAGCACATGCAGTGTTCCAGACAATGGAAATGTTTTCAGAGCAACTTACAACAGGGACTGGAGCACATGCAGTCCCCCAGACAATGGAAATGTTTTCAGAGCAACTTACAACAGAGACTGGAGCACATGCAGTGCCCCAGACAATGGAAATGTTTTCCGATCAACTTACAATAGAGACTGGAGCACATGCAGTGCCCCAGACAATGGAAATGTTTTCAGAGCAACTTACAACAGGGACTGGAGCACATGCAGTGTCCCAGACAATGGAAATGTTTTTAGCGCAACATACAACAGGGACTGGAGCTCATGAAGTCCGCCAGACAATGGAAATGTTTTCCAAGCAACTTACAACAGGGACTGGAGCACATGCAGTGTCGCAGACAATGGAAATGTTTTCCGAGCATCTTACAACAGAGACTGGAGCACATGCAGTGTCGCAATCAATGGAAATGTTTTCAGAGCAACTTACAACAGAGACTGGAGCACATGCAGTGTTCCAGACAATGGAAATGTTTTCCGAGCAAGTTCCAACAGGGACTGGAGCACATGCAGTGTTCCAGACAATGGAAATGTTTTCAGAGCAACTTACAACAGGGACTGGAGCACATGCAGTGCCCCAGACAATGGAAATGTTTTCACAGCAACTTACAACAGGGACTGGAGCACATGCAGTGCCCCAGACAATGGAAATGTTTTCAGAGCAATTTGCAACACGGACTGGAGCACATGCAGTGTCCCAGACAATGGAAATGTTTTCAGAGCAATTTACAACAGGGACTGGAGCACATGCAGTGCCCCAGCCAATGGAAATGTTTTCCGAGCAAAGTACAACAGAGACTGGAGCACATGCAGTGTCCCAGACAATGGAAATGTTTTCCTAGCAACTGACAACAGAGACTGGAGCACATGCAGTGTCCCAGACAATGGAAATGTTTTTAGCGCAACATACAACAGGGACTGGAGCTCATGAAGTCCGCCAGACAATGGAAATGTTTTCCAAGCAACTTACAACAGGGACTGGAGCACATGCAGTGTCGCAGACAATGGAAATGTTTTCCGAGCATCTTACAACAGAGACTGGAGCACATGCAGTGTCGCAATCAATGGAAATGTTTTCCGAGCAACTTACAACAGGGACTGGAGCACATGCAGTGTCCCAGACAATGGAAATGTTTTCCGAGCAACTTACAACAGGGACCGAAGAACATGCAGTGTCCCAGACAATGGAAATGTTTTCCGAGCAACTTACAACAGGGACCGAAGAACATGCAGTGTCCCAGACAATGGAAATGTTTTCAGAGCAACTTACAACAGAGACTGGAGCACATGCAGTGTTCCAGACAATGGAAATGTTTTCCGAGCAAGTTCCAACAGGGACTGGAGCACATGCAGTGTTCCAGACAATGGAAATGTTTTCAGAGCAACTTACAACAGGGACTAGAGCACATGCAGTGTCCCAGACAATGGAAATGTCTTCAGAGCAACTTACAACAGGGACTGGAGCACATGCAGTGCTCCAGACAATGGCAATGTTTTCAGAGCAAAGTACAACAGAGACTGGAGCACATGCAGTGTCCCAGACAATGGAAATGTTTTCCGAGCAACTGACAACAGAGACTGGAGCACATGCAGTGTCCCAGACAATGGAAATGTTTTTAGCGCAACATACAACAGGGACTGGAGCTCATGAAGTCCGCCAGACAATGGAAATGTTTTCCAAGCAACTTACAACAGGGACTGGAGCACATGCAGTGTCGCAGACAATGGAAATGTTTTCCGAGCATCTTACAACAGAGACTGGAGCACATGCAGTGTCGCAATCAATGGAAATGTTTTCAGAGCAACTTACAACAGAGACTGGAGCACATGCAGTGTTCCAGACAATGGAAATGTTTTCCGAGCAAGTTCCAACAGGGACTGGAGCACATGCAGTGTTCCAGACAATGGAAATGTTTTCAGAGCAACTTACAACAGGGACTGGAGCACATGCAGTGCCCCAGACAATGGAAATGTTTTCACAGCAACTTACAACAGGGACTGGAGCACATGCAGTGCCCCAGACAATGGAAATGTTTTCAGAGCAATTTGCAACACGGACTGGAGCACATGCAGTGTCCCAGACAATGGAAATGTTTTCAGAGCAATTTACAACAGGGACTGGAGCACATGCAGTGCCCCAGACAATGGAAATGTTTTCAGAGCAATTTACAACACGGAGTGGAGCACATGCATCCCCCAGACAATGGAAATGTTTTCAGAGCAACTTACAACAGGGACTGGAGCACATGAAGTCCCCCAGACAATGGAAATGTTTTCCAAGCAACGTACAACAGGGACTGGAGCACATGCAGTGTCCCAGACAATGGAAATGTTTTCCGAGCAACTTACAACAGAGCCTGGAGCACATGCAGTGTCCCAGACAATGGAAATGTTTTTAGAGCAACTTACAACAGGGACTGGAGCTCATGAAGTCCCCCAGACAATGGAAATGTTTTCCAAGCAACCGACAACAGGGACTGGAGCACATGCAGTGTCCCAGTCAATGGAAATGTTTTCCGAGCAACTTCCAACAGAGACTGGAGCACATGCAGTGTCCCAGACAATGGAAATGTTTTCCGAGCAACTTACAACAGGGACTGGAGCAGATGCAGTGTCCCAGACAATGGAAATGTTTTCCGAGCAACTTACAACAGGGACAGAAGAACATGCAGTGTCCCAGACAATGGAAATGTTTTCCGAGCAACTTACAACAGGGACCGAAGAACATGCAGTGTCCCAGACAATGGAAATGGTTCCGATCATCTTACAACAGAGACTGGAGCACATGCAGTGTCCCAATCAATGGAAATGTTTTCAGAGCAACTTACAAAAGAGACTGGAGCACATGCAGTGTTCCAGACATTGGAAATGTTTTCCGAGCAACTTCCAATAGGGACTGGAGCACATGCAGTGTTCCAGACAATGGAAATGTTTTCAGAGCAACTTACAACAGGGACTGGAGCACATGCAGTCCCCCAGACAATGGAAATGTTTTCAGAGCAACTTACAACAGAGACTGGAGCACATGCAGTGCCCCAGACAATGGAAATGTTTTCAGATCAACTTACAATAGAGACTGGAGCACATGCAGTGCCCCAGACAATGGAAATGTTTTCAGAGCAACTTACAACAGGGACTGGAGCACATGCAGTGTCCCAGACAATGGAAATGTTTTTAGCGCAACATACAACAGGGACTGGAGCTCATGAAGTCCGCCAGACAATGGAAATGTTTTCCAAGCAACTTACAACAGGGACTGGAGCACATGCAGTGTCGCAGACAATGGAAATGTTTTCCGAGCATCTTACAACAGAGACTGGAGCACATGCAGTGTCGCAATCAATGGAAATGTTTTCAGAGCAACTTACAACAGAGACTGGAGCACATGCAGTGTTCCAGACAATGGAAATGTTTTCCGAGCAAGTTCCAACAGGGACTGGAGCACATGCAGTGTTCCAGACAATGGAAATGTTTTCAGAGCAACTTACAACAGGGACTGGAGCACATGCAGTGCCCCAGACAATGGAAATGTTTTCACAGCAACTTACAACAGGGACTGGAGCACATGCAGTGCCCCAGACAATGGAAATGTTTTCAGAGCAATTTGCAACACGGACTGGAGCACATGCAGTGTCCCAGACAATGGAAATGTTTTCAGAGCAATTTACAACAGGGACTGGAGCACATGCAGTGCCCCAGCCAATGGAAATGTTTTCAGAGCAATTTACAACACGGAGTGGAGCACATGCATCCCCCAGACAATGGAAATGTTTTCAGAGCAACTTACAACAGGGACTGGAGCGCATGAAGTCCCCCAGACAATGGAAATGTTTTCCAAGCAACGTACAACAGGGACTGGAGCACATGCAGTGTCCCAGACAATGGAAATGTTTTCCGAGCAACTTACAACAGAGCCTGGAGCACATGCAGTGTCCCAGACAATGGAAATGTTTTTAGAGCAACTTACAACAGGCACTGGAGCTCATGAAGTCCCCCAGACAATGGAAATGTTTTCCAAGCAACCGACAACAGGGACTGGAGCACATGCAGTGTCCCAGTCAATGGAAATGTTTTCCGAGCAACTTCCAACAGAGACTGGAGCACATGCAGTGTCCCAGACAATGGAAATGTTTTCCGAGCAACTTACAACAGGGACTGCAGCACATGCAGTGTCCCAGACAATGGAAATGTTTTCCGAGCAACTTACAACAGGGACAGAAGAACATGCAGTGTCCCAGACAATGGAAATGTTTTCCGAGCAACTTACAACAGGGACCGAAGAACATGCAGTGTCCCAGACAATGGAAATGTTTTCCGATCATCTTACAACAGAGACTGGAGCACATGCAGTGTCCCAATCAATGGAAATGTTTTCAGAGCAACTTACAAAAGAGACTGGAGCACATGCAGTGTTCCAGACATTGGAAATGTTTTCCGAGCAACTTCCAATAGGGACTGGAGCACATGCAGTGTTCCAGACAATGGAAATGTTTTCAGAGCAACTTACAACAGGGACTGGAGCACATGCAGTCCCCCAGACAATGGAAATGTTTTCAGAGCAACTTACAACAGAGACTGGAGCACATGCAGTGCCCCAGACAATGGAAATGTTTTCAGATCAACTTACAATAGAGACTAGAGCACATGCAGTGCCCCAGACAATGGAAATGTTTTCAGAGCAACTTACAACAGGGACTGGAGCACATGCAGTGCCCCAGACAATGGAAATCTTTTCCGAGCAACTTACAACAGGGACTGGAGCACAAACAGTGCCCCAGACAATGGAAATGTTTTCCGAGAAATGTACAACAGGGACTGGAGCACTTGCAGTGTCCCAGACAATGGAAATGTTTTCAGAGCAACTTACAACAGAGACGGGAGGACATGCAGTCCCCTAGACAATGGAAATGTTATCCGAGCCACTTACAACAGGGACTGGAGCACATGCAGTGCCCCAGACAATGGAAATGTTTTCCAAGCAATTTACAACAGGGCCTGCAGCACATGTAGTCCCCCAGACAGTGGAAATGTTTTCAGAGCAACTTACAACAGGGACTAGAGCACATGCAGTGTCCCAGACAATGGAAATGCTTTCAGAGCAACTTACAACAGGGACCGAAGAACATGCAGTGTACCAGACAATGGAAATGTTTTCCGAGCAACATCCAACAGGGACCGAAGAACATGCAGTGTCCCAGACAATGGAAATGTTTTCCGAGCAACTTACAACAGAGACTGGAGCACATGCAGTGTCCCAGACAATGGAAATGTTTTCCGAGCAACTTACAACAGGGACCGAAGAACATGCAGTGTCCCAGACAATGGAAATGTTTTCCGAGCAACTTACAACAGGGACCGAAGAACATGCAGTGTCCCAGACAATGGAAATGTTTTCCGAGCAACTTACAACAGGGACCGAAGAACATGCAGTGTCGCAGACAATGGAAATGTTTTCCGAGCATCTTACAACAGAGACTGGAGCACATGCACTGTCCCAATCAATGGAAATGTTTTCAGAGCAACTTACAACAGAGACTGGAGCACATGCAGTGTTCCAGACAATGGAAATGTTTTCCGAGCAAGTTCCAACAGGGACTGGCGCTCATGCAGTGTTCCAGACAATGGAAATGTTTTCAGAGCAACTTACAACAGGGACTGGAGCACATGCAGTGCCCCAGACAATGGAAATGTTTTCAGAGCAACTTGCAACAGGGACTGGAGCACATGCAGTGCCCCAGACAATGGAAATGTTTTCAGAGCAACTTACAACAGGGACTGGAGCACATGCAGTCCCCCAGACAATGGAAATGTTTTCCGAGCAACGTACAACAGGGACTGCAGCACATGCAGTGCCCCAGACAATGGAAATGTTTTCAGATCAGCTTACAACAGGGACTGGAGCACATGCAGTGTCCCAGACAATGGAAATGTTTTCAGAGCAACTTCCAACGCGGACTGGAGCACATGCAGTGCCCCAGACAATGAAAATGTTTTCAGAGCAACTTCCAACAGGGACTGAAGCACATGCAGTGCCCCAGACAATGGAAATGTTTTCAGAGCAATTTACAACACGGACTGGAGCACATGCAGTGTGCCAGTCTATGGAAATGTTTAAAGAGCAATTTACAACAGGGACTGGAGCACATGCAGTCCCCTCGACAATGGAAATGTTTTCAGAGCAACTTACAACAGAGACTAGAACACATGCAGTGCCCCAGACAATGGAAATGTTTTCAGAGCAACTTACAACAGGGACTGGAGCACATGCAGTGCCCCAGACAATGGAAATGTTTTCAGAGCAACTTACAACAGGGACCGAAGAACATGCAGTGTCCCAGACAATCGAAATGTTTTCCGAGCAATTTGCAACACGGACTGGAGCACATGCAGTGTCCCAGACAATGGAAATGTTTTCAGAGCAATTTACAACAGGGACTGGAGCACATGCAGTGACCCAGCCAATGGAAATGATTTCAGAGCAATTTACAACACGGAGTGGAGCACATGCATTGCCCCAGACAATGGAAATGTTTTCAGAGCAACTTACAACAGGGACTGGAGCGCATGAAGTCCCCCAGACAATGGAAATGTTTTCCAAGCAACTTACAACAGGGACTGGAGCACATGCAGTGTCCCAGACAATGGAAATGTTTTCCGAGCAACATCCAACAGAGACTGGAGCACATGCAGTGTCCCAGTCAATGGAAATGTTTTCCGAGCAACTTACAACAGGGTCCGGAGCCCATGCAGTGTCCCAGACAATGGAAATGTTTTCCAAGCAACTTACAACAGAGACAGGAGCACATGCAGTGTCCCAGGCAATGGAAATGTTTTCAGAGCAACTTACAACAGGGACCGAAGAACATGCAGTGTACCAGACAATGGAAATGTTTTCCGAGCAACATACAACAGGGACCGAAGAACATGCAGTGTCCCAGACAATGGAAGTGTTTTCCGAGCAACTTACAACAGGGACTGAAGAACATGCAGTGTCCCAGACAATGGAAATGTTTTCCGAGCAACTTACAACAGGGACCGAAGAACATGCAGTGTCCCAGACAATGGAAATGTTTTCCGAGCAACTTACAACAGGGACCGAAGAACATGCAGTGTTGCAGACAATGGAAATGTTTTCCGAGCATCTTACAACAGAGACTGGAGCACATGCAGTGTCCCAATCAATGGAAATGTTTTCAGAGCAACTTACAACAGAGACTGGAGCACATGCAGTGTTCCAGACAATGGAAATGTTTTCCGAGCAAGTTCCAACAGGGACTGGAGCACATGCAGTATTCCAGACAATGGAAATGTTTTCAGAGCAACTTACAACAGGGACTGGAGCACATGCAGTGCCCCAGACAATGGAAATGTTTTCAGAGCAACTTACAACAGGGACTGGAGCACATGCAGTGCCCCAGACAATGGAAATGTTTTCAGAGCAACTTACAACAGGGACTGGAGCACATGCAGTCCCCAAGACAATGGAAATGTTTTCCGAGCAATGTACAACAGGGACTGCAGCACATGCAGTGCCCCAGACAATGGAAATGTTTTCAGAGCAGCTTACAACAGGGACTGGAGCACAAACAGTGTCCCAGACAATGGAAATGTTTTCAGAGCAACTTCCAACACTGACTGGAGCACATGCAGTGCCCCAGACAATGAAAATGTTTTCAGAGCAACTTACAACAGGGACTGAAGCACATGCAGTGCCCCAGACAATGGAAATGTTTTCAGAGCAATTTACAACACGGACTGGAGCTCATGCTGTGTCCCAGACAATGGAAATGTTTTCAGAGCAACTTACAACAGAGACTGGAACACATGCAGTGCCCCAGACAATGGAAATGTTTTCGGAGCAACTTACAACAGGGACTGGAGCACATGCAGTGCCCCAGACAATGGAAATGTTTTCAGAGCAATTTACAACAGGGACCAAAGAACATGCAGTGTCCCAGACAATGGAAATGTTTTCCGATCAATTTGCAACACTGACTGGAGCCCATGCAGTGTCCCAGACAATGGAAATGTTTTCAGAGCAATTTACAACAGGGACTGGAGCACATGCAGTGCCCCAGCCAATGGAAATGTTTTCACAGCAATGTACAACACGGAGTGGAGCACATGCAGTGCCCCAGACAATGGAAATGTTTTCAGAGCAACTTACAACAGGGACTGGAGCGCATGAAGTCCCCCAGACAATGGAAATGTTTTCCAAGCAACTTACAACAGAGACTGGAGCACATGCAGTGTCCCAGACAATGGAAATGTTTTTAGAGCAACTTACAACAGGGACTGGAGCTCATGAAGTCCCCCAGACAATGGAAATGTTTTCCAAGCAACCTACAACAGGGACTGGAGCACATGCAGTGTCCCAGACAATGGAAATGTTTTCCGAGCAACTTCCAACAGAGACTGGAGCACATGCAGTGTCCCAGACAATGGAAATGTTTTCCGAGCAACTTACAACAGGGACTGGAGCACATGCAGTGTCCCAGACAATGGAAATGTTTTCCGAGCAACTTACAACATGACCGAAGAACATGCAGTGTCCCAGACAATGGAACTGTTTTCCGAGCAACTTACAACAGGGACCGAAGAACATGCAGAGTCCCAGACAATGGAAATGTTTTCCGAGCATCTTACAACAGAGACTGGAGCACATGCAGTGTCCCAATCAATGGAAATGTTTTCAGAGCTACTTACAACAGGGACTGGAGCACATGCAGTGTTCCAGACATTGGAAATGTTTTCCGAGCAACTTACAACAGGGACTGGAGCACATGCAGTGCACCAGACAATGGAAATGCTTTCAGAGCAACTTACAACAGGGACTGGAGCACATGCAGTGCCCCAGACAATGAAAATGTTTTCAGAGCAACTTACAACAGGGACTGGAGCACATGCAGTGCCCCAGACAATGGAAATGTTTTCAGATCAACTTTCAATAGAGACTGGAGCACATGCAGTGCCCCAGACAATGGAAATGTTTTCAGAGCAACTTACAACAGGGACTGGAGCACATGCAGTGCCCCAGACAATGGAAATCTTTTCTGAGCAACGTACAACAGGGACTGGAGCACAAACAGTGTCCCAGACAATGGAAATGTTTTCCGAGAAATGGACAACAGGGACTGGAGCACATGCAGTGTCCCAGACAATGGAAATGTTTTCAGAGCAACTTCCAACAGAGACGGGAGCACATGCAGTCCCCGAGACAATGGAAATGTTTTCCGAGCAACTTACAAGAGGGACTGGAGCACATGTAGTGCCCCAGACAGTGGAAATGTTTTCAGAGCAACTTACAACAGGGACTAGAGCACATGCAGTGTCCCAGACAATGGAAATGTCTTCAGAGCAACTTACAACAGGGACTGGAGCACATGCAGTGCTCCAGACAATGGAAATGTTTTCAGAGCAACTTACAACAGAGACTGGAGCACATGCAGTGTCCCAGACAATGGAAATGTTTTTAGAGCAACATACAACAGGGACTGGAGCTCATGAAGTCCCCCAGACAATGGAAATGTTTTCCAAGCAACTTACAACAGGGACTGGAGCACATGCAGTGTCCCAGACAATGGAAATGTTTTCCGAGCAACATCCAACAGAGACTGGAGCACATGCAGTGTCCCAGTCAATGGAAATGTTTTCCGAGCAACTTACAACAAGGACTGGAGCACATGCAGTGTCCCAGACAATGGAAATGTTTTCCAAGCAACTTACAACAGAGACAGGAGCACATGCAGTGTCCCAGTCAATGGAAATGTTTTCAGAGCAACTTACAACAGGGACCGAAGAACATGCAGTGTACCAGACAATGGAAATGTTTTCCGAGCAACATACAACAGGGACCGAAGAACATGCAGTGTCCCAGACAATGGAAATGTTTTCCGAGCATCTTACAACAGAGACTGGAGCACATGCAGTGTCCCAGACAATGGAAATGTTTTCCGAGCATCTTACAACAGGGACCGAAGAACATGCAGTGTCGCAGACAATGGAAATGTTTTCCGAGCAACTTACAACAGGGACCGAAGAACATGCAGTGTCGCAGACAATGGAAATGTTTTCCGAGCATCTTACAACAGAGACTGGAGCACATGCAGTGTCCCAATCAATGGAAATGTTTTCAGAGCAACTTACAACAGAGACTGGAGCACATGCAGTGTTCCAGACAATGGAAATGTTTTCCGAGAAATGGACAACAGGGACTGGAGCACATGCAGTGTCCCAGACAATGGAAATGTTTTCAGAGCAACTTCCAACAGAGACGGGAGCACATGCAGTCCCCGAGACAATGGAAATGTTTTCCGAGCAACTTACAAGAGGGACTGGAGCACATGTAGTGCCCCAGACAGTGGAAATGTTTTCAGAGCAACTTACAACAGGGACTAGAGCACATGCAGTGTCCCAGACAATGGAAATGTCTTCAGAGCAACTTACAACAGGGACTGGAGCACATGCAGTGCTCCAGACAATGGAAATGTTTTCAGAGCAACTTACAACAGAGACTGGAGCACATGCAGTGTCCCAGACAATGGAAATGTTTTTAGAGCAACATACAACAGGGACTGGAGCTCATGAAGTCCCCCAGACAATGGAAATGTTTTCCAAGCAACTTACAACAGGGACTGGAGCACATGCAGTGTCCCAGACAATGGAAATGTTTTCCGAGCAACATCCAACAGAGACTGGAGCACATGCAGTGTCCCAGTCAATGGAAATGTTTTCCGAGCAACTTACAACAAGGACTGGAGCACATGCAGTGTCCCAGACAATGGAAATGTTTTCCAAGCAACTTACAACAGAGACAGGAGCACATGCAGTGTCCCAGTCAATGGAAATGTTTTCAGAGCAACTTACAACAGGGACCGAAGAACATGCAGTGTACCAGACAATGGAAATGTTTTCCGAGCAACATACAACAGGGACCGAAGAACATGCAGTGTCCCAGACAATGGAAATGTTTTCCGAGCATCTTACAACAGAGACTGGAGCACATGCAGTGTCCCAGACAATGGAAATGTTTTCCGAGCATCTTACAACAGGGACCGAAGAACATGCAGTGTCGCAGACAATGGAAATGTTTTCCGAGCAACTTACAACAGGGACCGAAGAACATGCAGTGTCGCAGACAATGGAAATGTTTTCCGAGCATCTTACAACAGAGACTGGAGCACATGCAGTGTCCCAATCAATGGAAATGTTTTCAGAGCAACTTACAACAGAGACTGGAGCACATGCAGTGTTCCAGACAATGGAAATGTTTTCCGAGCAAGTTCCAACAGGGACTGGAGCACATGCAGTGTTCCAGACAATGGAAATGTTTTCAGAGCAACGTACAACAGGGACTGCAGCACATGCAGTGCCCCAGACAATGGAAATGTTTTCAGAGCAGCTGACAACAGAGACAGGAGCACATGCATTGTCCCAGACAATGGAAATGTTTTCCGAGCAACTTACAACAGGGACCGAAGAACATGCAGTGTACCAGACAATGGAAATGTTTTCCGAGCAACATACAACAGGGACCGAAGAACATACAGTGTCCCAGACAATGGAAATGTTTTCCGAGCAACTTACAACAGAGACTGGAGCACATGCAGTGTCCCAGACAATGGAAATGTTTTCCGAGCAACTTACAACAGGGACCGAAGAACATGCAGTGTCCCAGACAATGGAAATGTTTTCCGAGCAACTTACAACAGGGACCGAAGAACATGCAGTGTCGCAGACAATGGAAATGTTTTCCGAGCATCTTACAACAGAGACTGGAGCACATGCAGTGTCCCAATCAATGGAAATGTTTTCCGAGCAAGTTCCAATAGGGACTGGAGCACATGCAGTGTTCCAGACAATGGAAATGTTTTCCAAGCAACTTACAACAGGGACTGGAGCACATGCAGTGCCCCAGACAATGGAAATGTTTTCAGAGCAACTTACAACAGGGACTGGAGCACATGCACTGCCCCAGACAATGGAAATGTTTTCCGAGCAACTTACAACAGGGACTGGAGCACATGCAGTCCCCCAGACAATGGAAATGTTTTCTGAGCAACGTACAACAGGGACCGCAGCACATGCAGTGCCCCAGACAATGGAAATGTTTTCAGAGCAGCTTACAACAGGGACTGGAGCACATGCAGTGTCCCAGACAATGGAAATGTTTTCAGAGCAACTTCCAACACGGACTGGAGCACATGCAGTGCCCCAGACAATGAAAATGTTTTCAGAGCAACTTACAACAGGGACTGAAGCACATGCAATGCCCCAGACAATGGAAATGTTTTCAGAGCAACTTCCAACAGAGACGGGAGCACATGCAGTCCCCGAGACAATGGAAATGTTTTCCGAGCAACTTACAAGAGGGACTGGAGCACATGTAGTGCCCCAGACAGTGGAAATGTTTTCAGAGCAACTTACAACAGGGACTAGAGCACATGCAGTGTCCCAGACAATGGAAATGTCTTCAGAGCAACTTACAACAGGGACTGGAGCACATGCAGTGCTCCAGACAATGGAAATGTTTTCAGAGCAACTTACAACAGAGACTGGAGCACATGCAGTGTCCCAGAGAATGGAAATGTTTTTAGAGCAACATACAACAGGGACTGGAGCTCATGAAGTCCCCCAGACAATGGAAATGTTTTCCAAGCAACTTACAACAGGGACTGGAGCACATGCAGTGTCCCAGACAATGGAAATGTTTTCCGAGCAACATCCAACAGAGACTGGAGCACATGCAGTGTCCCAGTCAATGGAAATGTTTTCCGAGCAACTTACAACAAGGACTGGAGCACATGCAGTGTCCCAGACAATGGAAATGTTTTCCAAGCAACTTACAACAGAGACAGGAGCACATGCAGTGTCCCAGTCAATGGAAATGTTTTCAGAGCAACTTACAACAGGGACCGAAGAACATGCAGTGTACCAGACAATGGAAATGTTTTCCGAGCAACATACAACAGGGACCGAAGAACATGCAGTGTCCCAGACAATGGAAATGTTTTCCGAGCATCTTACAACAGAGACTGGAGCACATGCAGTGTCCCAGACAATGGAAATGTTTTCCGAGCATCTTACAACAGGGACCGAAGAACATGCAGTGTCGCAGACAATGGAAATGTTTTCCGAGCAACTTACAACAGGGACCGAAGAACATGCAGTGTCGCAGACAATGGAAATGTTTTCCGAGCATCTTACAACAGAGACTGGAGCACATGCAGTGTCCCAATCAATGGAAATGTTTTCAGAGCAACTTACAACAGAGACTGGAGCACATGCAGTGTTCCAGACAATGGAAATGTTTTCCGAGCAAGTTCCAACAGGGACTGGAGCACATGCAGTGTTCCAGACAATGGAAATGTTTTCAGAGCAACGTACAACAGGGACTGCAGCACATGCAGTGCCCCAGACAATGGAAATGTTTTCAGAGCAGCTGACAACAGAGACAGGAGCACATGCATTGTCCCAGACAATGGAAATGTTTTCCGAGCAACTTACAACAGGGACCGAAGAACATGCAGTGTACCAGACAATGGAAATGTTTTCCGAGCAACATACAACAGGGACCGAAGAACATACAGTGTCCCAGACAATGGAAATGTTTTCCGAGCAACTTACAACAGAGACTGGAGCACATGCAGTGTCCCAGACAATGGAAATGTTTTCCGAGCAACTTACAACAGGGACCGAAGAACATGCAGTGTCCCAGACAATGGAAATGTTTTCCGAGCAACTTACAACAGGGACCGAAGAACATGCAGTGTCCCAGACAATGGAAATGTTTTCCGAGCATCTTACAACAGAGACTGGAGCACATGCAGTGTCCCAATCAATGGAAATGTTTTCCGAGCAAGTTCCAATAGGGACTGGAGCACATGCAGTGTTCCAGACAATGGAAATGTTTTCCAAGCAACTTACAACAGGGACTGGAGCACATGCAGTGCCCCAGACAATGGAAATGTTTTCAGAGCAACTTACAACAGGGACTGGAGCACATGCACTGCCCCAGACAATGGAAATGTTTTCCGAGCAACTTACAACAGGGACTGGAGCACATGCAGTCCCCCAGACAATGGAAATGTTTTCTGAGCAACGTACAACAGGGACTGCAGCACATGCAGTGCCCCAGACAATGGAAATGTTTTCAGAGCAGCTTACAACAGGGACTGGAGCACATGCAGTGTCCCAGACAATGGAAATGTTTTCAGAGCAACTTCCAACACGGACTGGAGCACATGCAGTGCCCCAGACAATGAAAATGTTTTCAGAGCAACTTACAACAGGGACTGAAGCACATGCAGTGCCCCAGACAATGGAAATGTTTTCAGAGCAATTTACAACACGGACTGGAGCACATGCAGTGTCCCAGACAATGGAAATGTTTTCAGAGCCACTTCCAACAGAGACTGGAGCACATGCAGTGCCCCAGACAATGGAAATGTTTTCAGAGCAATTTACAACAGGGACTGGAGCACATGCAGTCCCCTAGACAATGGAAATGTTTTCAGAGCCACTTCCAACAGGGACTGGAGCACATGCAGTCCCCTAGACAATGGAAATGTTTTCAGAGCAACTTACAACAGGGACTGGAGCACATGCAGTGCCCCAGACAATGGAAATGTTTTCAGAGCAACTTACAACAGGGACCGAAGAACATGCAGTGCCCCAGCCAATGGAAATGATTTCAGAGCAATTTACAACACGGAGTGGAGCACATGCAGTGCCCCAGACAATGGAAATGTTTTCAGAGCAACTTACAACAGGGACTGGAGCGCATGAAGTCCCCCAGACAATGGAAATGTTTTCCAAGCAATGTACAACAGGGACTGGAGCACATGCAGTGTCCCAGACAATGGAAATGTTTTCCGAGCAACTTACTACAGAGACTGGAGCACATGCAGTGTCCCAGACAATGGAAAAGTTTTTAGAGCAACTTACAACAGGGACTGGAGCTCATGAAGTCCCCCAGACAATGGAAATGTTTTCCAAGCAACCTACAACAGGGACTGGAGCACATGCAGTGTCCCAGACAATGGAAATGTTTTCCGAGCAACTTCCAACAGAGACTGGAGCACATGCAGTGTCCCAGACAATGGAAATGTTTTCCGAGCAACTTACAACAGGGACTGGAGCACATGCAGTGTCCCAGACAATGGAAATGTTTTCAGAGCAACTTACAACAGGGACCGAAGAACTTGCAGTGTACCAGACAATGGAAATGTTTTCCGAGCAACATACAACAGGGACCGAAGAACATGCAGTGTCCCAGACAATGGAAATGTTTTCCGAGCAACTTACAACAGAGACTGGAGCACATGCAGTGTCCCAGTCAATGGAAATGTTTTCCGAGCAACATCCAACAGAGACTGGAGCACATGCAGTGTCCCAGTCAATGGAAATGTTTTCCAAGCAACTTACAACAGGGACTGGAGCACATGCAGTGTCCCAGACAATGGAAATGTTTTCCAAGCAACTTACAACAGAGACAGGAGCACATGCAGTGTCCCAGTCAATGGAAATGTTTTCAGAGCAACTTACAACAGGGACCGAAGAACATGCAGTGTACCAGACAATGGAAATGTTTTCCGAGCAACATACAACAGGGACCGAAGAACATGCAGTGTCCCAGACAATGGAAATGTTTTCCGAGCAACTTACAACAGAGACTGGAGCACATGCAGTGTCCCAGACAATGGAAATGTTTTCCGAGCATCTTACAACAGGGACCGAAGAAAATGCAGTGTCGCAGACAATGTAAATGTTTTCCGAGCAACTTACAACAGGGACCGAAGAACATGCAGTGTCTCAGACAATGGAAATGTTTTCCGAGCATCTTACAACAGGGACTGGAGCACATGCAGTGTCCCAGACAATGGAAATGTTTTCCGAGCAACTTACAACAGGGACTGGAGCACATGCAGTGTCCCAGACAATGGAAATGTTTTCAGAGCAACTTACAACAGGGACCGAAGAACTTGCAGTGTACCAGACAATGGAAATGTTTTCCGAGCAACATACAACAGGGACCGAAGAACATGCAGTGTCCCAGACAATGGAAATGTTTTCTGAGCAACTTACAACAGAGACTGGAGCACATGCAGTGTCCCAGTCTATGGAAATGTTTTCTGAGCAACATCCAACAGAGACTGGAGCACTTGCAGTGTCCCAGTCAATGGAAATGTTTTCCGAGCAACTTACAACAGGGACTGGAGCACATGCAGTGTCCCAGACAATGGAAATGTTTTCCAAGCAACTTACAACAGAGACAGGAGCACATGCAGTGTCCCAGTCAATGGAAATGTTTTCAGAGCAACTTAAAACAGGGACCGAAGAACATGCAGTGTACCAGACAATGGAAATGTTTTCCGAGCAACATACAACAGGGACCGAAGAACATGCAGTGTCCCAGACAATGGAAATGTTTTCCGAGCAACTTACAACAGAGACTGGAGCACATGCAGTGTCCCAGACAATGGAAATGTTTTCCGAGCATCTTACAACAGGGACCGAAGAAAATGCAGTGTCGCAGACAATGGAAATGTTTTCCGAGCAACTTACAACAGGGACCGAAGAACATGCAGTGTCTCAGACAATGGAAATGTTTTCCGAGCATCTTACAACAGAGACTGGAGCACATGCAGTGTCCCAATCAATGGAAATGTTTTCAGAGCAACTTACAACAGAGACTGGAGCACATGCAGTGTTCCAGACAATGGAAATGTTTTCCGAGCAAGTTCCAACAGGGACTGGAGCACATGCAGTGTTCCAGACAATGGAAATGTTTTCAGAGCAACTTACAACAGGGACTGCAGCACATGCAGTGCCCCAGACAATGGAAATGTTTTCAGAGCAGCTGACAACAGAGACAGGAGCACATGCATTGTCCCAGACAATGGAAATGTTTTCCGAGCAACTTACAACAGGGACCGAAGAACATGCAGTGTACCAGATAATGGAAATGTTTTCCGAGCAACATACAACAGGGACCGAAGAACATGCAGTGTCGCAGACAATGGAAATGTTTTCCGAGCAACTTACAACAGGGACCGAAGAACATGCAGTGTACCAGACAATGGAAATGTTTTCCGAGCATCTTACAACAGAGACTGGAGCACATGCAGTGTCCCAATCAATGGAAATGTTTTCAGAGCAACTTACAACAGAGACTGGAGCACATGCAGTGTTCCAGACAATGGAAATGTTTTCCGAGCAAGTTCCAACAGGGACTGGAGCACATGCAGTGTTCCAGACAATGGAAATGTTTTCAGAGCAACTTACAACAGGGACTGCAGCACATGCAGTGCCCCAGACAATGGAAATGTTTTCAGAGCAGCTGACAACAGAGACAGGAGCACATGCATTGTCCCAGACAATGGAAATGTTTTCCGAGCAACTTACAACAGGGACCGAAGAACATGCAGTGTACCAGACAATGGAAATGTTTTCCGAGCAACATCCAACAGGGACCGAAGAACATGCAGTGTCCCAGACAATGGAAATGTTTTCCGAGCAACTTACAACAGAGACTGGAGCACATGCAGTGTCCCAGACAATGGAAATGTTTTCCGAGCAACTTACAACAGGGACCGAAGAACATGCAGTGTCCCAGACAATGGAAATGTTTTCCGAGCAACATACAAGAGGGACCGAAGAACATGCAGTGTCCCAGACAATGGAAATGTTTTCGGAGCAACTTACAACAGGGACCGAAGAACATGCAGTGTCGCAGACAATGGAAATGTTTTCCGAGCATCTTACAACAGAGACTGGAGCACATGCAGTGTCCCAATCAATGGAAATGTTTTCAGAGCAACTTACAACAGAGACTGGAGCACATGCAGTGTTCCAGACAATGGAAATGTTTTCCGAGCAAGTTCCAACAGGGACTGGCGCACATGCAGTGTTCCAGACAATGGAAATGTTTTCAGAGCAACTTACAACAGGGACTGGAGCACATGCAGTGCCCCAGACAATGGAAATGTTTTCAGAGCAACTTGCAACAGGGACTGGAGCACATGCAGTGCCCCAGACAATGGAAATGTTTTCAGAGCAACTTACAACAGGGACTGGAGCACATGCAGTCCCCCAGACAATGGAAATGTTTTCCGAGCAACGTACAACAGGGACTGCAGCACATGCAGTGCCCCAGACAATGGAAATGATTTCAGATCAGCTTACAACAGGGACTGGAGCACATGCAGTGTCCCAGACAATGGAAATGTTTTCAGAGCAACTTCCAACGCGGACTGGAGCACATGCAGTGCCCCAGACAATGAAAATGTTTTCAGAGCAACTTCCAACAGGGACTGAAGCACATGCAGTGCCCCAGACAATGGAAATGTTTTCAGAGCAATTTACAACACGGACTGGAGCACATGCAGTGTCCCAGACTATGGAAATGTTTTCAGAGCAACTTCCAACAGAGACTGGAGCACATGCAGTGCACCAGACAATGGAAATGTTTTCAGAGCAATTTACAACAGGGACTGGAGCACATGCAGTCCCCTCGACAATGGAAATGTTTTCAGAGCAACTTACAACAGAGACTGGAACACATGCAGTGCCCCAGACAATGGAAATGTTTTCAGAACAACTTACAACAGGGACTGGAGCACATGCAGTGCCCCAGACAATGGAAATGTTTTCAGAGCAACTTACAACAGGGACCGAAGAACATGCAGTGTCCCAGACAATGGAAATGTTTTCCGAGCAATTTGCAACACGGACTGGAGCACATGCAGTGTCCCAGACAATGGAAATGTTTTCAGAGCAATTTACAACAGGGACTGGAGCACATGCAGTGACCCAGCCAATGGAAATGTTTTCAGAGCAATTTACAACACGGAGTGGAGCACATGCAGTGCCCCAGACAATGGAAATGTTTTCAGAGCAACTTACAACAGGGACTGGAGCGCATGAAGTCCCCCAGACAATGGAAATGTTTTCCAAGCAACTTACAACAGGGACTGGAGCACATGCAGTGTCCCAGACAATGGAAATGTTTTCCGAGCAACATCCAACAGAGACTGGAGCACATGCAGTGTCCCAGTCAATGGAAATGTTTTCCGAGCAACTTACAACAGGGTCCGGAGCCCATGCAGTGTCCCAGACAATGGAAATGTTTTCCAAGCAACTTACAACAGAGACAGGAGCACATGCAGTGTCCCAGGCAATGGAAATGTTTTCAGAGCAACTTACAACAGGGACCGAAGAACATGCAGTGTACCAGACAATGGAAATGTTTTCCGAGCAACATACAACAGGGACCGAAGAACATGCAGTGTCCCAGACAATGGAAATGTTTTCCGAGCAACTTACAACAGGGACTGAAGAACATGCAGTGTCCCAGACAATGGAACTGTTTTCCGAGCAACTTACAACAGGGACCGAAGAACATGCAGTGTCCCAGACAATGGAAATGTTTTCCGAGCAACTTACAACAGGGACCGAAGAACATGTAGTGTTGCAGACAATGGAAATGTTTTCCGAGCAACTTACAACAGGGACTGGAGCACATGCAGTGCCCCAGACAATGGAAATGTTTTCAGAGCAACTTACAACAGGGACTGGAGCACATGCAGTCCCCAAGACAATGGAAATGTTTTCCGAGCAACGTACAACAGGGACTGGAGCACATGCAGTGCCCCAGACAATGAAAATGTTTTCAGAGCAACTTACAACAGGGACTGAAGCACATGCAGTGCCCCAGACAATGGAAATGTTTTCAGAGCAATTTACAACACGGACTGGAGCTCATGCTGTGTCCCAGACAATGGAAATGTTTTCAGAGCAACTTACAACAGAGACTGGAACACATGCAGTGCCCCAGACAATGGAAATGTTTTCAGAGCAATTTACAACACGGAGTGGAGCACATGCAGTGCCCCAGACAATGGAAATGTTTTCAGAGCAACTTACAACAGGGACTGGAGCGCATGAAGTCCCCCAGACAATGGAAATGTTTTCCAAGCAACGTACAACAGGGACTGGAGCACATGCAGTGCTCCAGACAATGGAAATGTTTTCCGAGCAACTTACAACAGAGACTGGAGCACATGCAGTGTCCCAGACAATGGAAATGTTTTTAGAGCAACTTACAACAGGGACCGAAGAACATGCAGAGTCCCAGACAATGGAAATGTTTTCCGAGCATCTTACAACAGAGACTGGAGCACATGCAGTGTCCCAATCAATGGAAATGTTTTCAGAGCAACTTACAACAGGGACTGGAGCACATGCAGTGTTCCAGACATTGGAAATGTTTTCCGAGCAACTTACAACAGGGACTGGAGCACATGCAGTGCACCAGACAATGGAAATGTTTTCAGAGCAACTTACAACAGGGACTGGAGCACATGCAGTCCCCCAGACAATGAAAATGTTTTCAGAGCAACTTACAACAGGGACTGGAGCACATGCACTGCCCCAGACAATGGAAATGTTTTCCGAGCAACTTACAACAGGGACTGGAGCACATGCAGTCCCCCAGACAATGGAAATGTTTTCTGAGCAACGTACAACAGGGACCGCAGCACATGCAGTGCCCCAGACAATGGAAATGTTTTCAGAGCAGCTTACAACAGGGACTGGAGCACATGCAGTGTCCCAGACAATGGAAATGTTTTCAGAGCAACTTCCAACACGGACTGGAGCACATGCAGTGCCCCAGACAATGAAAATGTTTTCAGAGCAACTTACAACAGGGACTGAAGCACATGCAATGCCCCAGACAATGGAAATGTTTTCAGAGCAACTTCCAACAGAGACGGGAGCACATGCAGTCCCCGAGACAATGGAAATGTTTTCCGAGCAACTTACAAGAGGGACTGGAGCACATGTAGTGCCCCAGACAGTGGAAATGTTTTCAGAGCAACTTACAACAGGGACTAGAGCACATGCAGTGTCCCAGACAATGGAAATGTCTTCAGAGCAACTTACAACAGGGACTGGAGCACATGCAGTGCTCCAGACAATGGAAATGTTTTCAGAGCAACTTACAACAGAGACTGGAGCACATGCAGTGTCCCAGAGAATGGAAATGTTTTTAGAGCAACATACAACAGGGACTGGAGCTCATGAAGTCCCCCAGACAATGGAAATGTTTTCCAAGCAACTTACAACAGGGACTGGAGCACATGCAGTGTCCCAGACAATGGAAATGTTTTCCGAGCAACATCCAACAGAGACTGGAGCACATGCAGTGTCCCAGTCAATGGAAATGTTTTCCGAGCAACTTACAACAAGGACTGGAGCACATGCAGTGTCCCAGACAATGGAAATGTTTTCCAAGCAACTTACAACAGAGACAGGAGCACATGCAGTGTCCCAGTCAATGGAAATGTTTTCAGAGCAACTTACAACAGGGACCGAAGAACATGCAGTGTACCAGACAATGGAAATGTTTTCCGAGCAACATACAACAGGGACCGAAGAACATGCAGTGTCCCAGACAATGGAAATGTTTTCCGAGCATCTTACAACAGAGACTGGAGCACATGCAGTGTCCCAGACAATGGAAATGTTTTCCGAGCATCTTACAACAGGGACCGAAGAACATGCAGTGTCGCAGACAATGGAAATGTTTTCCGAGCAACTTACAACAGGGACCGAAGAACATGCAGTGTCGCAGACAATGGAAATGTTTTCCGAGCATCTTACAACAGAGACTGGAGCACATGCAGTGTCCCAATCAATGGAAATGTTTTCAGAGCAACTTACAACAGAGACTGGAGCACATGCAGTGTTCCAGACAATGGAAATGTTTTCCGAGCAAGTTCCAACAGGGACTGGAGCACATGCAGTGTTCCAGACAATGGAAATGTTTTCAGAGCAACGTACAACAGGGACTGCAGCACATGCAGTGCCCCAGACAATGGAAATGTTTTCAGAGCAGCTGACAACAGAGACAGGAGCACATGCATTGTCCCAGACAATGGAAATGTTTTCCGAGCAACTTACAACAGGGACCGAAGAACATGCAGTGTACCAGACAATGGAAATGTTTTCCGAGCAACATACAACAGGGACCGAAGAACATACAGTGTCCCAGACAATGGAAATGTTTTCCGAGCAACTTACAACAGAGACTGGAGCACATGCAGTGTCCCAGACAATGGAAATGTTTTCCGAGCAACTTACAACAGGGACCGAAGAACATGCAGTGTCCCAGACAATGGAAATGTTTTCCGAGCAACTTACAACAGGGACCGAAGAACATGCAGTGTCCCAGACAATGGAAATGTTTTCCGAGCATCTTACAACAGAGACTGGAGCACATGCAGTGTCCCAATCAATGGAAATGTTTTCCGAGCAAGTTCCAATAGGGACTGGAGCACATGCAGTGTTCCAGACAATGGAAATGTTTTCCAAGCAACTTACAACAGGGACTGGAGCACATGCAGTGCCCCAGACAATGGAAATGTTTTCAGAGCAACTTACAACAGGGACTGGAGCACATGCACTGCCCCAGACAATGGAAATGTTTTCCGAGCAACTTACAACAGGGACTGGAGCACATGCAGTCCCCCAGACAATGGAAATGTTTTCTGAGCAACGTACAACAGGGACTGCAGCACATGCAGTGCCCCAGACAATGGAAATGTTTTCAGAGCAGCTTACAACAGGGACTGGAGCACATGCAGTGTCCCAGACAATGGAAATGTTTTCAGAGCAACTTCCAACACGGACTGGAGCACATGCAGTGCCCCAGACAATGAAAATGTTTTCAGAGCAACTTACAACAGGGACTGAAGCACATGCAGTGCCCCAGACAATGGAAATGTTTTCAGAGCAATTTACAACACGGACTGGAGCACATGCAGTGTCCCAGACAATGGAAATGTTTTCAGAGCCACTTCCAACAGAGACTGGAGCACATGCAGTGCCCCAGACAATGGAAATGTTTTCAGAGCAATTTACAACAGGGACTGGAGCACATGCAGTCCCCTAGACAATGGAAATGTTTTCAGAGCCACTTCCAACAGGGACTGGAGCACATGCAGTCCCCTAGACAATGGAAATGTTTTCAGAGCAACTTACAACAGGGACTGGAGCACATGCAGTGCCCCAGACAATGGAAATGTTTTCAGAGCAACTTACAACAGGGACCGAAGAACATGCAGTGCCCCAGCCAATGGAAATGATTTCAGAGCAATTTACAACACGGAGTGGAGCACATGCAGTGCCCCAGACAATGGAAATGTTTTCAGAGCAACTTACAACAGGGACTGGAGCGCATGAAGTCCCCCAGACAATGGAAATGTTTTCCAAGCAATGTACAACAGGGACTGGAGCACATGCAGTGTCCCAGACAATGGAAATGTTTTCCGAGCAACTTACTACAGAGACTGGAGCACATGCAGTGTCCCAGACAATGGAAAAGTTTTTAGAGCAACTTACAACAGGGACTGGAGCTCATGAAGTCCCCCAGACAATGGAAATGTTTTCCAAGCAACCTACAACAGGGACTGGAGCACATGCAGTGTCCCAGACAATGGAAATGTTTTCCGAGCAACTTCCAACAGAGACTGGAGCACATGCAGTGTCCCAGACAATGGAAATGTTTTCCGAGCAACTTACAACAGGGACTGGAGCACATGCAGTGTCCCAGACAATGGAAATGTTTTCAGAGCAACTTACAACAGGGACCGAAGAACTTGCAGTGTACCAGACAATGGAAATGTTTTCCGAGCAACATACAACAGGGACCGAAGAACATGCAGTGTCCCAGACAATGGAAATGTTTTCCGAGCAACTTACAACAGAGACTGGAGCACATGCAGTGTCCCAGTCAATGGAAATGTTTTCCGAGCAACATCCAACAGAGACTGGAGCACATGCAGTGTCCCAGTCAATGGAAATGTTTTCCAAGCAACTTACAACAGGGACTGGAGCACATGCAGTGTCCCAGACAATGGAAATGTTTTCCAAGCAACTTACAACAGAGACAGGAGCACATGCAGTGTCCCAGTCAATGGAAATGTTTTCAGAGCAACTTACAACAGGGACCGAAGAACATGCAGTGTACCAGACAATGGAAATGTTTTCCGAGCAACATACAACAGGGACCGAAGAACATGCAGTGTCCCAGACAATGGAAATGTTTTCCGAGCAACTTACAACAGAGACTGGAGCACATGCAGTGTCCCAGACAATGGAAATGTTTTCCGAGCATCTTACAACAGGGACCGAAGAAAATGCAGTGTCGCAGACAATGTAAATGTTTTCCGAGCAACTTACAACAGGGACCGAAGAACATGCAGTGTCTCAGACAATGGAAATGTTTTCCGAGCATCTTACAACAGGGACTGGAGCACATGCAGTGTCCCAGACAATGGAAATGTTTTCCGAGCAACTTACAACAGGGACTGGAGCACATGCAGTGTCCCAGACAATGGAAATGTTTTCAGAGCAACTTACAACAGGGACCGAAGAACTTGCAGTGTACCAGACAATGGAAATGTTTTCCGAGCAACATACAACAGGGACCGAAGAACATGCAGTGTCCCAGACAATGGAAATGTTTTCTGAGCAACTTACAACAGAGACTGGAGCACATGCAGTGTCCCAGTCTATGGAAATGTTTTCTGAGCAACATCCAACAGAGACTGGAGCACTTGCAGTGTCCCAGTCAATGGAAATGTTTTCCGAGCAACTTACAACAGGGACTGGAGCACATGCAGTGTCCCAGACAATGGAAATGTTTTCCAAGCAACTTACAACAGAGACAGGAGCACATGCAGTGTCCCAGTCAATGGAAATGTTTTCAGAGCAACTTAAAACAGGGACCGAAGAACATGCAGTGTACCAGACAATGGAAATGTTTTCCGAGCAACATACAACAGGGACCGAAGAACATGCAGTGTCCCAGACAATGGAAATGTTTTCCGAGCAACTTACAACAGAGACTGGAGCACATGCAGTGTCCCAGACAATGGAAATGTTTTCCGAGCATCTTACAACAGGGACCGAAGAAAATGCAGTGTCGCAGACAATGGAAATGTTTTCCGAGCAACTTACAACAGGGACCGAAGAACATGCAGTGTCTCAGACAATGGAAATGTTTTCCGAGCATCTTACAACAGAGACTGGAGCACATGCAGTGTCCCAATCAATGGAAATGTTTTCAGAGCAACTTACAACAGAGACTGGAGCACATGCAGTGTTCCAGACAATGGAAATGTTTTCCGAGCAAGTTCCAACAGGGACTGGAGCACATGCAGTGTTCCAGACAATGGAAATGTTTTCAGAGCAACTTACAACAGGGACTGCAGCACATGCAGTGCCCCAGACAATGGAAATGTTTTCAGAGCAGCTGACAACAGAGACAGGAGCACATGCATTGTCCCAGACAATGGAAATGTTTTCCGAGCAACTTACAACAGGGACCGAAGAACATGCAGTGTACCAGATAATGGAAATGTTTTCCGAGCAACATACAACAGGGACCGAAGAACATGCAGTGTCGCAGACAATGGAAATGTTTTCCGAGCAACTTACAACAGGGACCGAAGAACATGCAGTGTACCAGACAATGGAAATGTTTTCCGAGCATCTTACAACAGAGACTGGAGCACATGCAGTGTCCCAATCAATGGAAATGTTTTCAGAGCAACTTACAACAGAGACTGGAGCACATGCAGTGTTCCAGACAATGGAAATGTTTTCCGAGCAAGTTCCAACAGGGACTGGAGCACATGCAGTGTTCCAGACAATGGAAATGTTTTCAGAGCAACTTACAACAGGGACTGCAGCACATGCAGTGCCCCAGACAATGGAAATGTTTTCAGAGCAGCTGACAACAGAGACAGGAGCACATGCATTGTCCCAGACAATGGAAATGTTTTCCGAGCAACTTACAACAGGGACCGAAGAACATGCAGTGTACCAGACAATGGAAATGTTTTCCGAGCAACATCCAACAGGGACCGAAGAACATGCAGTGTCCCAGACAATGGAAATGTTTTCCGAGCAACTTACAACAGAGACTGGAGCACATGCAGTGTCCCAGACAATGGAAATGTTTTCCGAGCAACTTACAACAGGGACCGAAGAACATGCAGTGTCCCAGACAATGGAAATGTTTTCCGAGCAACATACAAGAGGGACCGAAGAACATGCAGTGTCCCAGACAATGGAAATGTTTTCGGAGCAACTTACAACAGGGACCGAAGAACATGCAGTGTCGCAGACAATGGAAATGTTTTCCGAGCATCTTACAACAGAGACTGGAGCACATGCAGTGTCCCAATCAATGGAAATGTTTTCAGAGCAACTTACAACAGAGACTGGAGCACATGCAGTGTTCCAGACAATGGAAATGTTTTCCGAGCAAGTTCCAACAGGGACTGGCGCACATGCAGTGTTCCAGACAATGGAAATGTTTTCAGAGCAACTTACAACAGGGACTGGAGCACATGCAGTGCCCCAGACAATGGAAATGTTTTCAGAGCAACTTGCAACAGGGACTGGAGCACATGCAGTGCCCCAGACAATGGAAATGTTTTCAGAGCAACTTACAACAGGGACTGGAGCACATGCAGTCCCCCAGACAATGGAAATGTTTTCCGAGCAACGTACAACAGGGACTGCAGCACATGCAGTGCCCCAGACAATGGAAATGATTTCAGATCAGCTTACAACAGGGACTGGAGCACATGCAGTGTCCCAGACAATGGAAATGTTTTCAGAGCAACTTCCAACGCGGACTGGAGCACATGCAGTGCCCCAGACAATGAAAATGTTTTCAGAGCAACTTCCAACAGGGACTGAAGCACATGCAGTGCCCCAGACAATGGAAATGTTTTCAGAGCAATTTACAACACGGACTGGAGCACATGCAGTGTCCCAGACTATGGAAATGTTTTCAGAGCAACTTCCAACAGAGACTGGAGCACATGCAGTGCACCAGACAATGGAAATGTTTTCAGAGCAATTTACAACAGGGACTGGAGCACATGCAGTCCCCTCGACAATGGAAATGTTTTCAGAGCAACTTACAACAGAGACTGGAACACATGCAGTGCCCCAGACAATGGAAATGTTTTCAGAACAACTTACAACAGGGACTGGAGCACATGCAGTGCCCCAGACAATGGAAATGTTTTCAGAGCAACTTACAACAGGGACCGAAGAACATGCAGTGTCCCAGACAATGGAAATGTTTTCCGAGCAATTTGCAACACGGACTGGAGCACATGCAGTGTCCCAGACAATGGAAATGTTTTCAGAGCAATTTACAACAGGGACTGGAGCACATGCAGTGACCCAGCCAATGGAAATGTTTTCAGAGCAATTTACAACACGGAGTGGAGCACATGCAGTGCCCCAGACAATGGAAATGTTTTCAGAGCAACTTACAACAGGGACTGGAGCGCATGAAGTCCCCCAGACAATGGAAATGTTTTCCAAGCAACTTACAACAGGGACTGGAGCACATGCAGTGTCCCAGACAATGGAAATGTTTTCCGAGCAACATCCAACAGAGACTGGAGCACATGCAGTGTCCCAGTCAATGGAAATGTTTTCCGAGCAACTTACAACAGGGTCCGGAGCCCATGCAGTGTCCCAGACAATGGAAATGTTTTCCAAGCAACTTACAACAGAGACAGGAGCACATGCAGTGTCCCAGGCAATGGAAATGTTTTCAGAGCAACTTACAACAGGGACCGAAGAACATGCAGTGTACCAGACAATGGAAATGTTTTCCGAGCAACATACAACAGGGACCGAAGAACATGCAGTGTCCCAGACAATGGAAATGTTTTCCGAGCAACTTACAACAGGGACTGAAGAACATGCAGTGTCCCAGACAATGGAACTGTTTTCCGAGCAACTTACAACAGGGACCGAAGAACATGCAGTGTCCCAGACAATGGAAATGTTTTCCGAGCAACTTACAACAGGGACCGAAGAACATGTAGTGTTGCAGACAATGGAAATGTTTTCCGAGCAACTTACAACAGGGACTGGAGCACATGCAGTGCCCCAGACAATGGAAATGTTTTCAGAGCAACTTACAACAGGGACTGGAGCACATGCAGTCCCCAAGACAATGGAAATGTTTTCCGAGCAACGTACAACAGGGACTGGAGCACATGCAGTGCCCCAGACAATGAAAATGTTTTCAGAGCAACTTACAACAGGGACTGAAGCACATGCAGTGCCCCAGACAATGGAAATGTTTTCAGAGCAATTTACAACACGGACTGGAGCTCATGCTGTGTCCCAGACAATGGAAATGTTTTCAGAGCAACTTACAACAGAGACTGGAACACATGCAGTGCCCCAGACAATGGAAATGTTTTCAGAGCAATTTACAACACGGAGTGGAGCACATGCAGTGCCCCAGACAATGGAAATGTTTTCAGAGCAACTTACAACAGGGACTGGAGCGCATGAAGTCCCCCAGACAATGGAAATGTTTTCCAAGCAACGTACAACAGGGACTGGAGCACATGCAGTGCTCCAGACAATGGAAATGTTTTCCGAGCAACTTACAACAGAGACTGGAGCACATGCAGTGTCCCAGACAATGGAAATGTTTTTAGAGCAACTTACAACAGGGACCGAAGAACATGCAGAGTCCCAGACAATGGAAATGTTTTCCGAGCATCTTACAACAGAGACTGGAGCACATGCAGTGTCCCAATCAATGGAAATGTTTTCAGAGCAACTTACAACAGGGACTGGAGCACATGCAGTGTTCCAGACATTGGAAATGTTTTCCGAGCAACTTACAACAGGGACTGGAGCACATGCAGTGCACCAGACAATGGAAATGTTTTCAGAGCAACTTACAACAGGGACTGGAGCACATGCAGTCCCCCAGACAATGAAAATGTTTTCAGAGCAACTTACAACAGGGACTGGAGCACATGCAGTGCCCCAGACAATGGAAATGTTTTCAGATCAACTTACAATAGAGACTGGAGCACATGCAGTGCCCCAGACAATGGAAATGTTTTCAGAGCAACTTACAACAGGGACTGGAGCACATGCAGTGCCCCAGACAATGGAAATCTTTTCTGAGCAACGTACAACAGGGACTGGAGCACAAACAGTGTCCCAGACAATGGAAATGTTTTCCGAGAAATGGACAACAGGGACCGGAGCACATGCAGTGTCCCAGACAATGGAAATGTTTTCAGAGCAACTTACAACAGAGACGGGAGCACATGCAGTCCCCGAGACAATGGAAATGTTTTCCGAGCAACTTACAAGAGGGACTGGAGCACATGTAGTGCCCCAGACAGTGGAAATGTTTTCAGAGCAACTTACAACAGGGACTAGAGGACATGCAGTGTCCCAGACAATGGAAATGTCTTCAGAGCAACTTACAACAGGGACTGGAGCACATGCAGTGCTCCAGACAATGGAAATGTTTTCAGAGCATCTTACAACAGAGACTGGAGCACATGCAGTGTCCCAGACAATGGAAATGTTTTTAGAGCAACATACAACAGGGACTGGAGCTCATGAAGTCCCCCAGACAATGGAAATGTTTTCCAAGCAACTTACAACAGGGACTGGAGCACATGCAGTGTCCCAGACAATGGAAATGTTTTCCGAGCAACATCCAACAGAGACTGGAGCACATGCAGTGTCCCAGTCAATGGAAATGTTTTCCGAGCAACTTACAACAAGGACTGGAGCACATGCAGTGTCCCAGACAATGGAAATGTTTTCCAAGCAACTTACAACAGAGACAGGAGCACATGCAGTGTCCCAGTCAATGGAAATGTTTTCAGAGCAACTTACAACAGGGACCGAAGAACATGCAGTGTACCAGACAATGGAAATGTTTTCTGAGCAACATACAACAGGGACCGAAGAACATGCAGTGTCCCAGACAATGGAAATGTTTTCCGAGCATCTTACAACAGAGACTGGAGCACATGCAGTGTCCCAGACAATGGAAATGTTTTCCGAGCATCTTACAACAGGGACCGAAGAACATGCAGTGTCGCAGACAATGGAAATGTTTTCCGAGCAACTTACAACAGGGACCGAAGAACATGCAGTGTCGCAGACAATGGAAATGTTTTCCGAGCATCTTACAACAGAGACTGGAGCACATGCAGTGTCCCAATCAATGGAAATGTTTTCAGAGCAACTTACAACAGAGACTGGAGCACATGCAGTGTTCCAGACAATGGAAATGTTTTCCGAGCAAGTTCCAACAGGGACTGGAGCACATGCAGTGTTCCAGACAATGGAAATGTTTTCAGAGCAACGTACAACAGGGACTGCAGCACATGCAGTGCCCCAGACAATGGAAATGTTTTCAGAGCAGCTGACAACAGAGACAGGAGCACATGCATTGTCCCAGACAATGGAAATGTTTTCCGAGCAACTTACAACAGGGACCGAAGAACATGCAGTGTCCCAGACAATGGAAATGTTTTCCGAGCAACTTACAACAAGGACTGGAGCACATGCAGTGTCCCAGACAATGGAAATGTTTTCCAAGCAACTTACAACAGGGACTGGAGCACATGCAGTGTCCCAGACAATGGAAATGTTTTCCGAGCAACATCCAACAGAGACTGGAGCACATGCAGTGTCCCAGTCAATGGAAATGTTTTCCGAGCAACTTACAACAAGGACTGGAGCACATGCAGTGTCCCAGACAATGGAAATGTTTTCCAAGCAACTGACAACAGAGACCGGAGCACATGCAGTGTCCCAGTCAATGGAAATGTTTTCAGAGCAACTTACAACAGGGACCGAAGAACATGCAGTGTACCAGACAATGGAAATGTTTTCCGAGCAACATACAACAGGGACCGAAGAACATGCAGTGTCCCAGACAATGGAAATGTTTTCCGAGCATCTTACAACAGAGACTGGAGCACATGCAGTGTCCCAGACAATGGAAATGTTTTCCGAGCATCTTACAACAGGGACCGAAGAACATGCAGTGTCGCAGACAATGGAAATGTTTTCCGAGCAACTTACAACAGGGACCGAAGAACATGCAGTGTCGCAGACAATGGAAATGTTTTCCGAGCATCTTACAACAGAGACTGGAGCACATGCAGTGTCCCAATCAATGGAAATGTTTTCAGAGCAACTTACAACAGAGACTGGAGCACATGCAGTGTTCCAGACAATGGAAATGTTTTCCGAGCAAGTTCCAACAGGGACTGGAGCACATGCAGTGTTCCAGACAATGGAAATGTTTTCAGAGTAACGTACAACAGGGACTGCAGCACATGCAGTGCCCCAGACAATGGAAATGTTTTCAGAGCAGCTGACAACAGAGACAGGAGCACATGCATTGTCCCAGACAATGGAAATGTTTTCCGAGCAACTTACAACAGGGACCGAAGAACATGCAGTGAACCAGACAATGGAAATGTTTTCTGAGCAACATACAACAGGGACCGAAGAACATACAGTGTCCCAGACAATGGAAATGTTTTCCGAGCAACTTACAACAGAGACTGGAGCACATGCAGTGTCCCAGACAATGGAAATGTTTTCCGAGCAACTTACAACAGGGACCGAAGAACATGCAGTGTCCCAGACAATGGAAATGTTTTCCGAGCAACTTACAACAGGGACCGAAGAACATGCAGTGTCGCAGACAATGGAAATGTTTTCCGAGCATCTTACAACAGAGACTGGAGCACATGCAGTGTCCCAATCAATGGAAATGTTTTCCGAGCAGGTTCCAATAGGGACTGGAGCACATGCAGTGTTCCAGACAATGGAAATGATTTCCAAGCAACTTACAACAGGGACTGGAGCACATGCAGTGCCCCAGACAATGGAAATGTATTCAGAGCAACTTACAACAGGGACTGGAGCACATGCACTGCCCCAGACAATGGAAATGTTTTCCGAGCAACTTACAACAGGGACTGGAGCACATGCAGTCCCCCAGACAATGGAAATGTTTTCTGAGCTACGTACAACAGGGACTGGAGCACATGCAGTGCCCCAGACAATGGAAATGTTTTCAGAGCAACTTACAACAGGGACCGAAGAACATGCAGTGCCCCAGCCAATGGAAATGTTTTCAGAGCAATTTACAACACGGAGTGGAGCACATGCAGTGCCCCAGACAATGGAAATGTTTTCAGAGCAACCTACAACAGGGACTGGAGCGCATGAAGTCCCCCAGACAATGGAAATGTTTTCCAAGCAATGTACAACAGGGACTGGAGCACATGCAGTGTCCCAGACAATGGAAATGTTTTCCAAGCAACTTACAACAGAGACTGGAGCACATGCAGTGTCCCAGACAATGGAAAAGTTTTTAGAGCAACTTACAACAGGGACTGGAGCTCATGAAGTCCCCCAGACAATGGAAATGTTTTCCAAGCAACCTACAACAGGGACTGGAGCACATGCAGTGTCCCAGACAATGGAAATGTTTTCCGAGCAACTTCCAACAGAGACTGGAGCACATGCAGTGTCCCAGACAATGGAAATGTTTTCCGAGCAACTTACAACAGGGACTGGAGCACATGCAGTGTCCCAGACAATGGAAATGTTTTCAGAGCAACTTACAACAGGGACCGAAGAACTTGCAGTGTACCAGACAATGGAAATGTTTTCCGAGCAACATACAACAGGGACCGAAGAACATGCAGTGCCCCAGACAATGGAAATGTTTTCCGAGCAACTTACAACAGAGACTGGAGCACATGCAGTGTCCCAGACAATGGAAATGTTTTCCGAGCAACTTACAACAGGGACCGAAGAACATGCAGTGTCCCAGACAATGGAAATGTTTTCTGAGCAACTTACAACAGGGACCGAAGAACATGCAGTGTCCCAGACAATGGAAATGTTTTCCGAGCATCTTACAACAGAGACTGGAGCACATGCAGTGTCCCAATCAATGGAAATGTTTTCAGAGCAACTTACAACAGAGACTGGAGCACATGCAGTGTTCCAGACATTGGAAATGTTTTCCGAGCAACTTCCAATAGGGACTGGAGCACATGCAGTGCCCCAGACAATGGAAATGTTTTCAGAGCAACTGACAACAGGGACTGGAGCACATGCAGTCCCCCAGACAATGGAAATGTTTTCAGAGTAACTTACAACAGGGACTGGAGCACATGCAGTGCCCCAGACAATGGAAATGTTTTCAGATCAACTTACAATAGAGACTGGAGCACATGCAGTGCCCCAGACAATGGAAATGTTTTCAGAGCAACTTACAACAGGGACTGGAGCACATGCAGTGCTCCAGACAATGGAAATCTTTTCCGAGCAATTTACAACAGGGCCTGCAGCACATGAAGTGCCCCAGACAGTGGAAATGTTTTCAGAGCAACTTACAACAGCGACTAGAGCACATGCAGTGTCCCAGACAATGGAAATGTTTTCAGAGCAACTTACAACAGGGACTGGAGCACATGCAGTGCTCCAGACAATGGAAATGTTTTCAGAGCAACTTCCAACAGAGACTGGAGCACATGCAGTGTCCCAGACAATGGAAATGATTTTAGAGCAACTTACAACAGGGACTGGAGCTCATGAAGTCCCCCAGACAATGGAAATGTTTTCCAACCAACTTACAACAGGGACTGGAGCACATTCAGTGTCCCAGACAATGGAAATGTTTTCTGAACAACTTCCAACAGAGACTGGAGCACATGCAGTGTCCCAGACAATGGAAATGTCTTCCGAGCAACTTTCAACAGGGACTGGAGCACATGCAGTGTCCCAGACAATGGAAATGTTTTCCAGGCAACTTACAACAGAGACGGGAGGACATGCAGTGTCCCAGACAATGGAAATGTTTTCAGAGCAACTTACAACAGGGACCGACGAACATGCAGTGTACCAGACAATGGAAATGTATTCCGAGCAACATACAACAGGGACCGAAGAACATGCAGTGTCCCAGACAATGGAAATGTTTTCCGAGCAACTTACAACAGGGACTGGAGCACATGCAGTGTCCCAGACAATGGAAATGTTTTCCGAGCAACTTACAACAGGGACCGAAGAACATGCAGTGTCCCAGACAATGGAAATGTTTTCCGAGCAACTTACAGCAGGGACCGAAGAACATGCAGTGTCCCAGACAATGGAAATGTTTTCCGAGCATCTTACAACAGAGACTGGAGCACATGCAGTGTCCCAATCAATGGAAATGTTTTCCGAGCAAGTTCCAATAGGGACTGGAGCACATGCAGTGTTCCAGACAATGGAAATGTTTTCCAAGCAACTTACAACAGGGACTGGAGCACATGCAGTGCCCCAGACAATGGAAATGTTTTCAGAGCAACTTACAACAGGGACTGGAGCACATGCACTGCCCCAGACAATGGAAATGTTTTCCGAGCAACTTACAACAGGGACTGGAGCACATGCAGTCCCCCAGACAATGGAAATGTTTTCTGAGCAACGTACAACAGGGACTGCAGCACATGCAGTGCCCCAGACAATGGAAATGTTTTCAGAGCAGCTTACAACAGGGACTGGAGCACATGCAGTGTCCCAGACAATGGAAATGTTTTCAGAGCAACTTCCAACACGGACTGGAGCACATGCAGTGCCCCAGACAATGAAAATGTTTTCAGAGCAACTTACAACAGGGACTGAAGCACATGCAGTGCCCCAGACAATGGAAATGTTTTCAGAGCAATTTACAACACGGACTGGAGCACATGCAGTGTCCCAGACAATGGAAATGTTTTCAGAGCCACTTCCAACAGAGACTGGAGCACATGCAGTGCCCCAGACAATGGAAATGTTTTCAGAGCAATTTACAACAGGGACTGGAGCACATGCAGTCCCCTAGACAATGGAAATGTTTTCATAGCAACTTACAACAGAGACTGGAACACTTGCAGTGCCCCAGACAATGGAAATGTTTTCAGAGCAACTTACAACAGGGACTGGAGCACATGCAGTGCCCCAGACAATGGAAATGTTTTCAGAGCAACTTACAACAGGGACCGAAGAACATGCAGTGCCCCAGCCAATGGAAATGTTTTCAGAGCAATTTACAACATGGAGTGGAGCACATGCAGTGCCCCAGACAATGGAAATGTTTTCCAAGCAATGTACAACAGGGACTGGAGCACATGCAGTGTCCCAGACAATGGAAATGTTTTCCGAGCAACTTACAACAGAGACTGGAGCACATGCAGTGTCCCAGACAATGGAAAAGTTTTTAGAGCAACTTACAACAGGGACTGGAGCTCATGAAGTCCCCCAGACAATGGAAATGTTTTCCAAGCAACCTACAACAGGGACTGGAGCACATGCAGTGTCCCAGACAATGGAAATGTTTTCCGAGCAACTTCCAACAGAGACTGGAGCACATGCAGTGTCCCAGACAATGGAAATGTTTTCCGAGCAACTTACAACAGGGATTGGAGCACATGCAGTGTCCCGGACAATGGAAATGTTTTCAGAGCAACTTACAACAGGGACCGAAGAACTTGCAGTGTACCAGACAATGGAAATGTTTTCCGAGCAACATACAACAGGGACCGAAGAACATGCAGTGTCCCAGACAATGGAAATGTTTTCCGAGCAACTTACAACAGAGACTGGAGCACATGCAGTGTCCCAGACAATGGAAATGTTTTCCGAGCAACTTACAACAGGGACCGAAGAACATGCAGTGTCCCAGACAATGGAAATGTTTTCCGAGTAACTTACAACAGGGACCGAAGAGCATGCAGTGTCCCAGACAATGGAAATGTTTTCCGAGCATCTTACAACAGAGACTGGAGCACATGCAGTGTCCCAATCAATGGAAATGTTTTCAGAGCAACTTACAACAGAGAATGGAGCACATGCAGTGTTCCAGACATTGGAAATGTTTTCCGAGCAACTTCCAATAGGGACTGGAGCACATGCAGTGTTCCAGACAATGGAAATGTTTTCAGAGCAACTTACAACAGGGACTGGAGCACATGCAGTGCCCCAGACAATGGAAATGTTTTCAGAGCAACTGACAACAGGGACTGGAGTACATGCCCTCCCCCAGACAATGGAAATGTTTTCAGAGTAACTTACAACAGGGACTGGAGCACATGCAGTGCCCCAGACAATGGAAATGTTTTCAGATCAACTTACAATAGAGACTGGAGCACATGCAGTGCCCCAGACAATGGAAATGTTTTCAGAGCAACTTACAACAGGGACTGGAGCACATGCAGTGCTCCAGACAATGGAAATCTTTTCCGAGCAATTTACAACAGGGCCTGCAGCACATGAAGTGCCCCAGACAGTGGAAATGTTTTCAGAGCAACTTACAACAGCGACTAGAGCACATGCAGTGTCCCAGACAATGGAAATGTTTTCAGAGCAACTTACAACAGGGACTGGAGCACATGCAGTGCTCCAGACAATGGAAATGTTTTCAGAGCAACTTACAACAGAGACTGGAGCACATGCAGTGTCCCAGACAATGGAAATGATTTTAGAGCAACTTACAACAGGGACTGGAGCTCATGAAGTCCCCCAGACAATGGAAATGTTTTCCAAGCAACTTACAACAGGGACTGGAGCACATTCAGTGTCCCAGACAATGGAAATGTTTTCTGAACAACTTCCAACAGAGACTGGAGCACATGCAGTGTCCCAGACAATGGAAATGTCTTCCGAGCAACTTTCAACAGGGACTGGAGCACATGCAGTGTCCCAGACAATGGAAATGTTTTCCAGGCAACTTACAACAGAGACGGGAGCACATGCAGTGTCCCAGACAATGGAAATGTTTTCAGAGCAACTTACAACAGGGACCGACGAACATGCAGTGTACCAGACAATGGAAATGTATTCCGAGCAACATACAACAGGGACCGAAGAACATGCAGTGTCCCAGACAATGGAAATGTTTTCCGAGCAACTTACAACAGGGACTGGAGCACATGCAGTGTCCCAGACAATGGAAATGTTTTCCGAGCAACTTACAACAGGGACCGAAGAACATGCAGTGTCCCAGACAATGGAAATGTTTTCCGAGCAACTTACAGCAGGGACCGAAGAACATGCAGTGTCCCAGACAATGGAAATGTTTTCCGAGCATCTTACAACAGAGACTGGAGCACATGCAGTGTCCCAATCAATGGAAATGTTTTCCGAGCAAGTTCCAGTAGGGACTGGAGCACATGCAGTGTTCCAGACAATGGAAATGTTTTCCAAGCAACTTACAACAGGGACTGGAGCACTTGCAGTGCCCCAGACAATGGAAATGTTTTCAGAGCAACTTACAACAGGGACTGGAGCACATGCACTGCCCCAGACAATGGAAATGTTTTCCGAGCAACTTACAACAGGGACTGGAGCACATGCAGTCCCCCAGACAATGGAAATGTTTTCTGAGCAACGTACAACAGGGACTGCAGCACATGCAGTGCCCCAGACAATGGAAATGTTTTCAGAGCAGCTTACAACAGGGACTGGAGCACATGCAGTGTCCCAGACAATGGAAATGTTTTCAGAGCAACTTCCAACACGGACTGGAGCACATGCAGTGCCCCAGACAATGAAAATGTTTTCAGAGCAACTTACAACAGGGACTGAAGCACATGCAGTGCCCCAGACAATGGAAACGTTTTCAGAGCAATTTACAACACGGACTGGAGCACATGCAGTGTCCCAGACAATGGAAATGTTTTCAGAGCCACTTCCAACAGAGACTGGAGCACATGCAGTGCCCCAGACAATGGAAATGTTTTCAGAGCAATTTACAACAGGGACTGGAGCACATGCAGTCCCCTAGACAATGGAAATGTTTTCTGAGCAACTTACAACAGGGACTGGAGCACATGCAGTGCCCCAGACAATGGAAATGTTTTCAGAGCAACTTACAACAGGGACCGAAGAACGTGCAGTGCCCCAGCCAATGGAAATGTTTTCAGAGCAATTTACAACACGGAGTGGAGCACATGCAGTGCCCCAGACAATGGAAATGTTTTCAGAGCAACTTACAACAGGGACTGGAGCGCATGAAGTCCCCCAGACAATGGAAATGTTTTCCAAGCAATGTACAACAGGGACTGGAGCACATGCAGTGTCCCAGACAATGGAAATGTTTTCCGAGCAACTTACAACAGGGACCGAAGAACTTGCAGTGTACCAGACAATGGAAATGTTTTCCGAGCAACATACAACAGGGACCGAAGAACATGCAGTGTCCCAGACAATGGAAATGTTTTCCGAGCAACTTACAACAGAGACTGGAGCACATGCAGTGTCCCAGACAATGGAAATGTTTTCCGAGCAACTTACAACAGGGACCGAGGAACATGCAGTGTCCCAGACAATGGAAATGTTTTCCGAGCAACTTACAACAGGGACCGAAGAACATGCAGTGTCCCAGACAATGGAAATGTATTCCGAGCATCTTACAACAGAGACTGGAGCACATGCAGTGTCCCAATCAATGGAAATGTTTTCAGAGCAACTTACAACAGAGACTGGAGCACATGCAGTGTTCCAGACATTGGAAATGTTTTCCGAGCAACTTCCAATAGGGACTGGAGCACATGCAGTGTTCCAGATTTTGGAAATGTTTTCAGAGCAACTTACAACAGGGACTGGAGCACATGCAGTGCCCCAGACAATGGAAATGTTTTCAGAGCAACTGACAACAGGGACTGGAGCACATGCAGTCCCCCAGACAATGGAAATGTTTTCAGAGTAACTTACAACAGGGACTGGAGCACATGCAGTGCCCCAGACAATGGAAATGTATTCAGATCAACTTACAATAGCGACTGGAGCACATGCAGTGCCCCAGACAATGGAAATGTTTTCAGAGCAACTTACAACAGGGACTGGAGCACATGCAGTGCTCCAGACAATGGAAATCTTTTCCGAGCAATTTACAACAGGGCCTGCAGCACATGAAGTGCCCCAGACAGTGGAAATGTTTTCAGAGCAACTTACAACAGCGACTAGAGCACATGCAGTGTCCCAGACAATGGAAATGTTTTCAGAGCAACTTACAACAGGGACTGGAGCACATGCAGTGCTCCAGACAATGGAAATGTTTTCAGAGCAACTTCCAACAGAGACTGGAGCACATGCAGTGTCCCAGACAATGGAAATGATTTTAGAGCAACTTACAACAGGGACTGGAGCTCATGAAGTCCCCCAGACAATGGAAATGTTTTCCAAGCAACTTACAACAGGGACTGGAGCACATTCAGTGTCCCAGACAATGGAAATGATTTTAGAGCAACTTACAACAGGGACTGGAGCTCATGAAGTCCCCCAGACAATGGAAATGTTTTCCAAGCAACTTACAACAGGGACTGGAGCACATTCAGTGTCCCAGACAATGGAAATGTTTTCTGAGCAACTTCCAACAGAGACTGGAGCACATGCAGTGTCCCAGACAATGGAAATGTCTTCCGAGCAACTTTCAACAGGGACTGGAGCACATGCAGTGTCCCAGACAATGGAAATGTTTTCCAGGCAACTTGCAACAGAGACGGGAGCACATGCAGTGTCCCAGACAATGGAAATGTTTTCAGAGCAACTTACAACAGGGACCGACGAACATGCAGTGTACCAGACAATGGAAATGTATTCCGAGCAACATACAACAGGGACCGAAGAACATGCAGTGTCCCAGACAATGGAAATGTTTTCCGAGCAACTTACAACAGGGACTGGAGCACATGCAGTGTCCCAGACAATGGAAATGTTTTCCGAGCAACTTACAACAGGGACCGAAGAACATGCAGTGTCCCAGACAATGGAAATGTTTTCCGAGCAACTTACAACAGGGAGCGAAGAACATGCAGTGTCCCAGACAATGGAAATGTTTTCCGAGCATCTTACAACAGAGACTGGAGCACATGCAGTGTCCCAATCAATGGAAATGTTTTCAGAGCAACTTACAACAGAGACTGGAGCACATGCAGTGTTCCAGACAATGGAAATGTTTTCCGAGCAACTTCCAACAGGGACTGGAGCACATGCAGTGTTCCAGACAATGGAAATGTTTTCAGAGCAACTTACAACAGGGACTGGAGCACATGCAGTGCCCCAGACAATGGAAATGTTTTCAGAGCAACTTACAACAGGGACTGGAGCACTTGCAGTCCAACAGACAATGGAAATGTTTTCAGAGCAACTTCCAACAGGGACTGGAGCACATGCAGTGCCCCAGACAATGGAAATGTTTTCAGATCAACTTGCAACAGAGACTGGAGCACATGCAGTGCCCCAGACAATGGAAATGTTTTCAGAGCAACTTACAACAGGGACTGGAGCACATGCAGTGCCCCAGACAATGGAAATCTTTTCAGAGCAACGTACAACAGGTACTGGAGCACAAACAGTGCCCCAGACAATGGAAATGTTTTCCGAGAAATGTACAACAGGGACCGGAGCACATGCAATGTCCCAGACAATGGAAATGTTTTCAGAGCAACTTACAACAGAGACGGGAGCACATACAGTCCCGAAGACAATGGAAATGTTTTCCGAGCACCTTACAACAGGGACTGGAGCACATGCAGTGCCCCAGACAATGGAAATCTTTTCCGAGCAAATTACAACAGGGACTGCAGCACATGCGGTGCCCCAGACAATGGAAATATTTTCCGAGCAACTTACAACAGGGACTGGAGCACATGCAGTGCCCCAGACAATGGAAATGTTTTCAGAGCAACTTCCAACAGGGACTGGAGCACATGAAGTGCCCCAGACAGTGGAAATGTTTTCAGAGCAACTTACAACAGGGACTAGAGCACATGCAGTGTCCCAGACAATGGAAATGTTTTCAGAGCAACTTACAACAGGGATTGGAGCTCAGGAAGTCCCCCAGACAATGGAAATGTTTTCCATGCAACTGACAACAGGGACTGGAGCACATGCAGTGTCGCAGACAATGGAAATGTTTTCCGAGCAACTTCCAACAGAGACTGGAGCACATGCAGTGTCCCAGACAATGGAAATGTTTTCCGAGCAACTGACAACAGGGACTGGAGCACATGCAGTGTCCCAGACAATGGAAATGTTTTCCAAGCAACTTACAACAGAGACGGGAGCACATGCAGTGTCCCAGACAATGGAAATGATTTCAGAGCAACTTACAACAGGGACCGAAGAACATGCAGTGTACCAGACAACGGAAATGTTTTCCGAGCAACATACAACAGGGACCGAAGAACATGCAGTGTCCCAGACAATGGAAATGCTTTCCGAGCAACTTACAACAGAGACTGGAGCACATGCAGTGTCCCAGACAATGGAAATGTTTTCCGAGCAACTTACAACAGGGACCGAAGAACATGCAGTGCCCCAGACAATGGAAATGATTTCCGAGCAACTTACAACAGGGACCGAAGAACATGCAGTGTCCCAGACAATGGAAATGTTTTCCGAGCATCTTACAACAGAGACTGGAGCACATGCAGTGTTCCAGACAATGGAAATGTTTTCAGAGCAACTTACAACAGGGACTGGAGCACATGCAGTGCCCCAGACAATGGAAATGTTTTCAGAGCAACTTACAACAGGGACTGGAGCACATGCAGTCCCCCAGACAATGGAAATGTTTTCAGAGCAACTTACAACAGGGACTGGAGCACATGCAGTGCCCCAGGCAATGGAAATGTTTTCAGAGCAACTTACAACAGGGACTGGAGCACATGCAGTGCCCCAGACAATGGAAATCTTTTCCGAGCAACATACAACAGGGAGTGGAGCACAAACAGTGCCCCAGACAATGGAAATGTTTTCCGAGAAATGTACAACAGGGACTGGAGCACATGCAGTGTCCCAGACAATGGAAATGTTTTCAGAGCAATTTACAACAGGGACTGGAGCACATGCAAAGTCCCAGACAATGGAAATGTTTTTAGAGCAACTTACATCAGGGACTGGAGCGCATGAAGTCCCCCAGACAATGGAAATGTTTTCCAAGCAACTTACAACAGGGACTGGAGCACATGCAGTGTCCCAGACAATGGAAATGTTTTCCGAGCAACTTCCAACAGAGACTGGAGCACATGCAGTCCCCTAGGCAATGGAAATGTTTTCCGAGCAACCTACAACAGGGACTGGAGCACATGCAGTGTCCCAGACAATGGAAATGTTTTCCAAGCAACTTACAACAGAGACGTGAGCACATGCAGTGTCCCAGACAATGGAAATGTTTTCCGAGCAACTTACAACAGAGACTGGAGCACATGCAGTGTCCCAGACAATGGAAATGTTTTCCGAGCAACTTGCAACAGGGACCAAAGAACATGCAGTGCCCCAGCCAATGGAAATGTTTTCAGAGCAATTTACAACAGGGACTGGAGCACATGCAGTGTCCCAGACAATGGAAATGTTTTTAGAGCAACTTACATCAGGGACTGGAGTGCATGAAGCCCCCCAGACAATGGAAATGTTTTCCAAGCAACTTACAACAGGGACTGGAGCACATGCAGTGTCCCAGATAATGGAACTGTTTTCCGAGCAACTTCCAACAGAGACTGGAGCACATGCAGTCCCCTAGGCAATGGAAATGTTTTCCGAGCAACCTACAACAGGGACTGGAGCACATGCAGTGTCCCAGACAATGGAAATGTTTTCCAAGCAACTTACAACAGAGACGTGAGCACATGCAGTGTCCCAGACAATGGAAATGTTTTCAGAGCAACTTACAACAGGGCCCGAAGAATATGCAGTGTCCCAGACAATGGAAATGTTTTCCGAGCAACTTACAACAGAGACTGGAGCACATGCAGTGTCCCAGACAATGAAAATGTTTTCCGAGCAACTTGCAACAGGGACCAAAGAACATGCAGTGTCCCAGACAATGGAAATGTTTTCCTAGCAACTTACAACAGGGACCGAAGAACATGCAGTGTCCCAGACAATGGAAATGTTTTCCGAGCATCTTACAACAGAGACTGGAGCACATGCAGTGTCCCAATCAATGGAAATGTTTTCAGAGCAACTTACAACAGAGACTGGAGCACATGCAGTGTTCCAGACAATGGAAATGTTTTCAGAGCAACTTACAACAGGGACTGGAGCACAGGCAGTGTCCCAGACAATGGAAATGTTTTCAGAGCATCTTACAACAGAGACTGGAGCACATGCAGTGTTCCAGACAACGGAAATGTTTTCCGAGCTACTTACAACAGGGACTGGAGCACATGCAGTGCCCCAGACAATGGAAATGTTTTCAGAGCAACTTACAACAGGGACTGGAGCACATGCAGTGTCCCAATCAATGGAAATGTTTTCAGAGCAACTTACAACAGGGACTGGAGCACATGCAGTGCCCCAGACAATGGAAATGTTTTCAGATCAACTTACAACAGAGACTGGAGCACATGCAGTGCCCCAGACAATGGAAATGTTTTCCGAGCAACTTACAACAGAGACTGGAGCACATGCAGTGTCCCAGACAATGGAAATGTTTTCCGAGCAACTTGCAACAGGGACCAAAGAACATGCAGTGCCCCAGACAATGGAAATCTTTTCCGAGGAACATACAACAGGGACTGGAGCACAAACAGTGCCCCAGACAATGGAAATGTTTTCCGAGAAATGTACAACAGGGACTGGAGCACATGCAGTGTCCCAGACAATGGAAATGTTTTTAGAGCAACTTACATCAGGGACTGGAGCGCATGAAGTCCCCCAGACAATGGAAATGTTTTCCAAGCTACTTACAACAGGGACTGGAGCACATGCAGTGTCCCAGACAATGGAACTGTTTTCCGAGCAACTTCCAACAGAGACTGGAGCACATGCAGTCCCCTAGGCAATGGAAATGTTTTCCAAGCAACCTACAACAGGGACTGGAGCACATGCAGTGTCCCAGACAATGGAAATGTTTTCCAAGCAACTTACAACAGAGACGTGAGCACATGCAGTGTCCCAGACAATGGAAATGTTTTCAGAGCAACTTACAACAGGGACCGAAGAACATGCAGTGTCCCAGACAATGGAAATGTTTTCCGAGCAACTTACAACAGAGACTGGAGCACATGCAGTGTCCCAGACAATGGAAATGTTTTCCGAGCAACTTGCAACAGGGACCAAAGAACATGCAGTGCCCCAGCCAATGGAAATGTTTTCAGAGCAATTTACAACAGGGACTGGAGCACATGCAGTGTCCCAGACAATGGAAATGATTTTAGAGCAACTTACATCAGGGACTGGAGCGCATGAAGTCCCCCAGACAATGGAAATGTTTTCCAAGCAACTTACAACAGGGACTGGAGCACATGCAGTGTTCCAGACAATGGAACTGTTTTCCGAGCAACTTCCAACAGAGACTGGAGCACATGCAGTCCCCTAGGCAATGGAAATGTTTTCCGAGCAACCTACAACAGGGACTGGAGCACATGCAGTGTCCCAGACAATGGAAATGTTTTCCAAGCAACTTACAACAGAGACGTGAGCACATGCAGTGTCCCAGACAATGGAAATGTTTTCAGAGCAACTTACAACAGGGACCGAAGAACATGCAGTGTACCAGACAATGGAAATGATTTCCGAGCAACATACAACAGGGACCGAACAACATGCAGTGTCCCAGACAATGGAAATGTTTTCCGAGCAACTTACAACTGAGACTGGAGCACATGCAGTGTCCCAGACAATGGAAATGTTTTCCGAGCAACTTACAACAGGGACCGAAGAACATGCAGTGCCCCAGACAATGGAAATGTTTTCCGAGCAACTTACAACAGGGACCGAAGAACATGCAGTGTGCCAGACAATGGAAATGTTTTCCGAGCATCTTACAACAGAGACTGGAGCACATGCAGTGTCCCAATCAATGGAAATGTTTTCCGAGCAACTTACAACAGAGACTGGAGCACATGCAGTGTTCCAGACAATGGAAATGTTTTCAGAGCAACTTACAACAGGGACTGGAGCACATGCAGTGCCCCAGACAATGGAAATGTTTTCAGAGCAACTTACAACAGGGACTGGAGCACATGCAGTCCCCCAGACAATGGAAATATTTTCAGAGCAACTTACAACAGGGACTGGAGCACATGCAGTGCCCCAGACAATGGAAATGTTTTCAGAGCAACTTACAACAGGGACTGGAGCACATGCAGTGCCCCAGACAATGGAAATCTTTTCCGAGCAACATACAACAGGGACTGGAGCACAAACAGTGCCCCAGACAATGGAAATGTTTTCCGAGAAATGTACAACAGGGACTGGAGCACATGCAGTGTCCCAGACAATGGAAATGTTTTCAGAGCAATTGACAACAGGGACTGGAGCACATGCAGTGTCCCAGACAATGGAAATGTTTTTAGAGCAACTTACATCAGGGACTGGAGCGCATGAAGTCCCCCAGACAATGGAAATGTTTTCCAAGCAACTTCCAACAGGGACTGGAGCACATGCAGTGTCCCAGACAATGGAACTGTTTTCCGAGCAACTTCCAACAGAGACTGGAGCACATGCAGTCCCCTAGGCAATGGAAATGTTTTCCGAGCAACCTACAACAGGGACTGGAGCACATGCAGTGTCCCAGACAATGGAAATGTTTTCCAAGCAACTTACAACAGAGACGTGAGCACATGCAGTGTCCCAGACAATGGAAATGTTTTCAGAGCAACTTACAACAGGGACCGAAGAACATGCAGTGTCCCAGACAATGGAAATGTTTTCCGAGCAACTTACAACAGAGACTGGAGCACATGCAGTGTCCCAGACAATGGAAATGTTTTCCGAGCAACTTGCAACAGGGACCAAAGAACATGCAGTGCCCCAGCCAATGGAAATGTTTTCAGAACAATTTACAACAGGGACGTGAGCACATGCAGTGTCCCAGACAATGGAAATGTTTTTAGAGCAACTTACATCAGGGACTGGAGTGCATGAAGTCCCCCAGACAATGGAAATGTTTTCCAAGCAACTTACAACAGGGACTGGAGCACATGCAGTGTCCCAGACAATGGAACTGTTTTCCGAGCAACTTCCAACAGAGACTGGAGCACATGCAGTCCCCGAGGCAATGGAAATGTTTTCCGAGCAACCTACAACAGGGACTGGAGCACATGCAGTGTCCCAGTCAATGGAAATGTTTTCCAAGCAACTTACAACAGAGACGTGAGCACATGCAGTGTCCCAGACAATGGAAATGTTTTCAGAGCAACTTACAACAGGGACCGAAGAACATGCAGTGTCCCAGACAATGGAAATGTTTTCCGAGCAACTTACAACAGAGACTGGAGCACATGCAGTGTCCCAGACAATGGAAATATTTTCTGAGCAACTTGCAACAGGGACCAAAGAACATGCAGTGTCCCAGACAATGGAAATGTTTTCCTAGCAACTTACAACAGGGACCGAAGAACATGCAGTGTTCCAGACAATGGAAATGTTTTCCGAGCAAGTTCCAACAGGGACTGGAGCACATGCAGTGTTCCAGACAATGGAAATGTTTTCAGAGCAACTTACAACAGGGACTGGAGCACAGGCAGTGTCCCAGACAATGGAAATGTTTTCAGAGCATCTTACAACAGAGACTGGAGCACAGGCAGTGTCCCAGACAATGGAAATGTTTTCAGAGCATCTTACAACAGAGACTGGAGCACATGCAGTGTTCCAGACAATGGAAATGTTTTCCGAGCTACTTACAACAGGGACTGGAGCACATGCAGTGCCCCAGACAATGGAAATGTTTTCAGAGCAACTTACAACAGGGACTGGAGCACATGCAGTCCCCCAGACAATGGAAATGTTTTCAGAGCAACTTACAACAGGGACTGGAGCACATGCAGTGTCCCAGACAATGGAACTGATTTCCGAGCAACTTCCAACAGAGACTGGAGCACATGCAGTCCCCTAGGCAATGGAAATGTTTTCCGAGCAACCTACAACAGGGACTGGAGCACATGCAGTGTCCCAGACAATGGAAATGTTTTCCTAGCAACTTACAACAGGGACCGAAGAACATGCAGTGTCCCAGACAATGGAAATGTTTTCCGAGCATCTTACAACAGAGACTGGAGCACATGCAGTGTCCCAATCAATGGAAATGTTTTCAGAGCAACTTACAACAGAGACTGGAGCACATGCAGTGTTCCAGACAATGGAAATGTTTTCCGAGCAACTTCCAACAGGGACTGGAGCACATGCAGTGTTTCAGACAATGGAAATGTTTTCAGAGCAACTTACAACAGGGACTGGAGCACATGCAGTGCCCCAGACAATGGAAATGTTTTCAGAGCAACTTACAACAGGGACTGGAGCACTTGCAGTCCCCCAGACAATGGAAATGTTTTCAGAGCAACTTCCAACAGGGACTGGAGCACATGCAGTGCCCCAGACAATGGAAATGTTTTCAGATCAACTTGCAACAGAGACTGGAGCACATGCAGTGCCCCAGACAATGGAAATGTTTTCAGAGCAACTTACAACAGGGACTGGAGCACATGCAGTGCCCCAGACAATGGAAATCTTTTCAGAGCAACGTACAACAGGGACTGGAGCACAAACAGTGCCCCAGACAATGGAAATGTTTTCCGAGAAATGAACAACAGGGACCGGAGCACATGCAATGTCCCAGACAATGGAAATGTTTTCAGAGCAACTTACAACAGAGACGGGAGCACATACAGTCCCGAAGACAATGGAAATGTTTTCCGAGCAACTTACAACAGGGACTGGAGCACATGCAGTGCCCCAGACAATGGAAATCTTTTCCGAGCAAATTACAACAGGGACTGCAGCACATGCGGTGCCCCAGACAATGGAAATGTTTTCCGAGCAACTTACAACAGGGACTGGAGCACATGCAGTGCCCCAGACAATGGAAATGTTTTCAGAGCAACTTCCAACAGGGACTGGAGCACATGAAGTGCCCCAGACAGTGGAAATGTTTTCAGAGCAACTTACAACAGGGACTAGAGCACATGCAGTGTCCCAGACAATGGAAATGTTTTCAGAGCAACTTACAACAGGGATTGGAGCTCAGGAAGTCCCCCAGACAATGGAAATGTTTTCCAAGCAACTGACAACAGGGACTGGAGCACATGCAGTGTCCCAGACAATGGAAATGTTTTCCGAGCAACTTCCAACAGAGACTGGAGCACATGCAGTGTCCCAGACAATGGAAATGTTTTCCGAGCAACTGACAACAGGGACTGGAGCACATGCAGTGTCCCAGACAATGGAAATGTATTCCAAGCAACTTACAACAGAGACGGGAGCACATGCAGTGTACCAGACAACGGAAATGTATTCCGAGCAACATACAACAGGGACCGAAGAACATGCAGTGTCCCAGACAATGGAAATGCTTTCCAAGGAACTTACAACAGAGACTGGAGCACATGCAGTGTCCCAGACAATGGAAATGTTTTCCGAGCAACTTACAACAGGGACCGAAGAACATGCAGTGCCCCAGACAATGGAAATGTTTTCCGAGCAACTTACAACAGGGACCGAAGAACATGCACTGTCCCAGACAATGGAAATGTTTTCCGAGCATCTTACAACAGAGACTGGAGCACATGCAGTGTCCCAATCAATGGAAATGTTTTCCGAGCAACTTACAACAGAGACTGGAGCACATGCAGTGTTCCAGACAATGGAAATGTTTTCAGAGCAACTTACAACAGGGACTGGAGCACATGCAGTGCCCCAGACAATGGAAATGTTTTCAGAGCAACTTACAACAGGGACTGGAGCACATGCAGTCCCCCAGACAATGGAAATGTTTTCAGAGCAACTTACAACAGGGACTGGAGCACATGCAGTGCCCCAGGCAATGGAAATGTTTTCAGAGCAACTTACAACAGGGACTGGAGCACATGCAGTGCCCCAGACAATGGAAATCTTTTCCGAGCAACATACAACAGGGACTGGAGCACAAACAGTGCCCCAGACAATGGAAATGTTTTCCGAGAAATGTACAACAGGGACTGGAGCACATACAGTGTCCCAGACAATGGAAATGTTTTCAGAGCAATTTACAACAGGGACTGGAGCACATGCAGTGTCCCAGACAATGGAAATGTTTTTAGAGCAACTTACATCAGGGACTGGAGCGCATGAAGTCCCCCAGACAATGGAAATGTTTTCCAAGCAACTTACAACAGGGACTGGAGCACATGCAGTGTCCCAGACAATGGAACTGTTTTCCGAGCAAATTCCAACAGAGACTGGAGCACATGCAGTCCCCTAGGCAATGGAAATGTTTTCCGAGCAACCTACAACAGGGACTGGAGCACATGCAGTGTCCCAGACAATGGAAATGTTTTCCAAGCAACTTACAACAGAGACGTGAGCACATGCAGTGTCCCAGACAATGGAAATGTTTTCCGAGCAACTTACAACAGAGACTGGAGCACATGCAGTGTCCCAGACAATGGAAATGTTTTCCGAGCAACTTGCAACAGGGACCAAAGAACATGCAGTGCCCCAGCCAATGGAAATGTTTTCAGAGCAATTTACAACAGGGATTGGAGCACATGCAGTGTCCCAGACAATGGAAATGTTTTTAGAGCAACTTACATCAGGGACTGGAGTGCATGAAGTCCCCCAGACAATGGAAATGTTTTCCAAGCAACTTACAACAGGGACTGGAGCACATGCAGTGTCCCAGATAATGGAACTGTTTTCCGAGCAACTTCCAACAGAGACTGGAGCACATGCAGTCCCCTAGGCAATGGAAATGTTTTCCGAGCAACCTACAACAGGGACTGGAGCACATGCAGTGTCCCAGACAATGGAAATGTTTTCCAAGCAACTTACAACAGAGACGTGAGCACATGCAGTGTCCCAGACAATGGAAATGTTTTCAGAGCAACTTACAACAGGGACCGAAGAACATGCAGTGTCCCAGACAATGGAAATGTTTTCCTAGCAACTTACAACAGGGACCGAAGAACATGCAGTGTCCCAGACAATGGAAATGTTTTCCGAGCATCTTACAACAGAGACTGGAGCACATGCAGTGTCCCAATCAATGGAAATGTTTTCAGAGCAACTTACAACAGAGACTGGAGCACATGCAGTGTTCCAGACAATGGAAATGTTTTCAGAGCAACTTACAACAGGGACTGGAGCACAGGCAGTGTCCCAGACAATGGAAATGTTTTCAGAGCATCTTACAACAGAGACTGGAGCACATGCAGTGTTCCAGACAATGGAAATGTTTTCCGAGCTACTTACAACAGGGACTGGAGCACATGCAGTGCCCCAGACAATGGAAATGTTTTCAGAGCAACTTACAACAGGGACTGGAGCACATGCAGTGTCCCAATCAATGGAAATGTTTTCAGAGCAACTTACAACAGGGACTGGAGCACATGCAGTGCCCCAGACAATGGAAATGTATTCTGATCAACTTACAACAGAGACTGGAGCACATGCAGTGCCCCAGACAATGGAAATGTTTTCAGAGCATCTGACAACAGGGACTGGAGCACATGCAGTGCCCCAGACAATGGAAATCTTTTCCGAGCAACGTACAACAGGGACTGGAGCACAAACAGTGCCCCAGACAATGGAAATGTTTTCCTAGAAATGTACAACAGGGACTGGAGCACATGCAGTGTCCCCGACAATGGAAATGTTTTCCAAGCAACTTACAACAGAGACTTGAGCACATGCAGTGTCCCAGACAATGGAAATGTTTTCAGAGAAACTTACAACAGGGACCGAAGAACATGCAGTGTCCCAGACAATGGAAATGTTTTCCGAGCAACTTACAACAGAGACTGGAGCACATGCAGTGTCCCAGACAATGGAAATGTTTTCCGAGCAACTTGCAAGAGGCACCAAAGAACATGCAGTGCCCCAGCCAATGGAAATGTTTTCCGAGAAATGTACAACAGGGACTGGAGCACATGCAGTGTCCCAGACAATGGAAATGTTTTCAGAGCAATTTACAACAGGGACTGGAGCACATGCAGTGTCCCAGACAATGGAAATGTTTTTAGAGCAACTTACAACAGGGACTGGAGCACATGCAGTGTCCCAGACAATGGAACTGTTTTCCGAGCAACTTCCAACAGAGACTGGAGCACATGCAGTCCCCTAGGCAATGGAAATGTTTTCCAAGCAACCTACAACAGGGACTGGAGCACATGCAGTGTCCCTGACAATGGAAATGTTTTCCAAGCAACTTACAACAGAGACGTGAGCACATGCAGTGTCCCAGACAATGGAAATGTTTTCAGAGCAACTTACAACAGGGACCGAAGAACATGCAGTGTCCCAGACAATGGAAATGTTTTCCGAGCAACTTACAACAGAGACTGGAGCACATGCAATGTCCCAGACAATGGAAATGTTTTCCGAGCAACTTGCAACAGGGACCAAAGAACATGCAGTGCCCCAGCCAATGGAAATGTTTTCAGAGCAATTTACAACAGGGACTGGAGCACATGCAGTGTCCCAGACAATGGAAATGTTTTAGAGCAACTTACATCAGGGACTGGAGCGCATGAAGTCCCCCAGACAATGGAAATGTTTTCCAAGCAACTTACAACAGGGACTGGAGCACATGCAGTGTTCCAGACAATGGAACTGTTTTCCGAGCAACTTCCAACAGAGACTGGAGCACATGCAGTCCCCTAGGCAATGGAAATGTTTTCCGAGCAACCTACAACAGGGACTGGAGCACATGCAGTGTCCCAGACAATGGAAATGTTTTCCAAGCAACTTACAACAGAGACGTGAGCACAAGCAGTGTCCCAGACAATGGAAATGTTTTCAGAGCAACTTACAACAGGGACCGAAGAACATGCAGTGTACCAGACAATGGAAATGCTTTCCGAGCAACATACAACAGGGACCGAAGAACATGCAGTGTCCGAGACAATGGAAATGTTTTCCGAGCAACTTACAACTGAGACTGGAGCACATGCAGTGTCCCAGACAATGGAAATGTTTTCCGAGCAACTTACAACAGGGACCGAAGAACATGCAGTGCCCCAGACAATGGAAATGTTTTCCGAGCAACTTACAACAGGGACCGAAGAACATGCAGTGTGCCAGACAATGGAAATGTTTTCCGAGCATCTTACAACAGAGACTGGAGCACATGCAGTGTCCCAATCAATGGAAATCTTTTCCGAGCAACTTACAACAGAGACTGGAGCACATGCAGTGTTCCAGACAATGGAAATGTTTTCAGAGCAACTTACAACAGGGACTGGAGCACATGCAGTGCCCCAGACAATGGAAATGTTTTCAGAGCAACTTACAACAGGGACTGGAGCACATGCAGTGCCCCAGACAATGGAAATGTTTTCCGAGAAATGTACAACAGGGACTGGAGCACATGCAGTGTCCCAGACAATGGAAATGTTTTCAGAGCAATTGACAACAGGGACTGGAGCACATGCAGTGTCCCAGACAATGGAAATGTTTTTAGAGCAACTTACATCAGGGACTGGAGCGCATGAAGTCCCCCAGACAATGGAAATGTTTTCCAAGCAACTTCCAACAGGGACTGGAGCACATGCAGTGTCCCAGACAATGGAACTGTTTTCCGAGCAACTTCCAACAGAGACTGGAGCACATGCAGTCCCCTAGGCAATGGAAATGTTTTCCGAGCAACCTACAACAGGGACTGGAGCACATGCAGTGTCCCAGACAATGGAAATGTTTTCCAAGCAACTTACAACAGAGACGTGAGCACATGCAGTGTCCCAGACAATGGAAATGTTTTCAGAGCAACTTACAACAGGGACCGAAGAACATGCAGTGTCCCAGACAATGGAAAAGTTTTCCGAGCAACTTACAACAGAGACTGGAGCACATGCAGTGTCCCAGACAATGGAAATGTTTTCTGAGCAACTTGCAACAGGGACCAAAGAACATGCAGTGCCCCAGCCAATGGAAATGTTTTCAGAGCAATTTACAACAGGGGCTGGAGCACATGCAGTGTCCCAGACAATGGAAATGTTTTTAGAGCAACTTACATCAGGGACTGGAGTGCATGAAGTCCCCCAGACAATGGAAATGTTTTCAGAGCAACTTACAACAGGGACTGGAGCACATGCAGTCCCCCAGACAATGGAAATGTTTTCAGAGCAACTTACAACAGGGACTGGAGCACATGCAGTGCCCCAGACAATGGAAATGTTTTCAGATCAACTTACAACAGAGACTGGAGCACCTGCAGTGCCCCAGACAATAGGAAATGTTTTCAGAGCATCTGACAACAGGGACTGGAGCACATGCAGTGCCCCAGACAATGGAAATCTTTTCCGAGCAACGTACAACAGGGACTGGAGCACCAACAGTGCCCCAGACAATGGAAATGTTTTCCGAGAAATGTACAACAGGGACTGGAGCACATGCAGTGTCCCAGACAATGGAAATGTTTTCAGAGCAATTTACACCAGGGACTGGAGCACATGAAGTCCCCCAGACAATGGAAATGTTTTCAGAGCAATTTACAACACGGACTGGAGCACATGCAGTGCCCCAGACAATGGAAATGTTTTCAGAGCAACTTACAACAGGGACTGGAGCGCATGAAGTCCCCCAGACAATGGAAATGTTTCCCAAGCAACTGACAACAGGGACTGGAGCACATGCAGTGTCCCAGACAATAGAATTGTTTTTTGAGCAACTTACAACAGAGACGTGAGCACATGCAGTGTCCCAGACAATGGAAATGTTTTCAGAGCAACTTACAACAGGGACCGAAGAACATGCAGTGTCCCAGACAATGGAAATGTTTTCTGAGCAACATACAACAGAGACTGGAGCACATGCAGTGTCCCAGACAATGGAAATGTTTTCCGAGCAACTTGCAACAGGGACCAAAGAACATGCAGTGCCCCAGACAATGGAAATCTTTTCCGAGCAACATACAACAGGGACTGGAGCACAAACAGTGCCCCAGACAATGGAAATGTTTTCCTAGAAATGTACAACAGGGACTGGAGCACATGCAGTGTCCCAGACAATGGAAATGTTTTCAGAGCAATTTACAACAGGGACTGGAGCACATGCAGTGTCCCAGACAATGGAAATGTTTTTAGAGCAACTTACATCAGGGACTGGAGCGCATGAAGTCCCCCAGACAATGGAAATGTTTTCCAAGCAACTTACAACAGGGACTGGAGCACATGCAGTGTCCCAGACAATGGAACTGTTTTCCGAGCAACTTCCAACAGAGACTGGAGCACATGCAGTCCCCTAGGCAATGGAAATGTTTTCCGAGCAACCTACAACAGGGACTGGAGCACATGCAGTGTCCCAGACAATAGAATTGTTTTTAGAGCAACTTACAACAGAGACGTGAGCACATGCAGTGTCTCAGACAATGGAAATGTTTTCAGAGCAACTTACAACAGGGACCGAAGAACATGCAGTATCCCAGACAATGGAAATGTTTTCCGAGCAACTTACAACAGAGACTGGAGCACATGCAGTGTCCCAGACAATGGAAATGTTTTCCGAGCAACTTGCAACAGGGACCAAAGAACATGCAGTGTCCCAGACAATGGAAATGTTTTCCTATCAACTTACAACAGGGACCGAAGAACATGCAGTGTCCCAGACAATGGAAATGTTTTCCGAGCATCTTACAACAGAGACTGGAGCACATGCAGTGTCCCAGACAATGGAAATGTTTTCTGAGCAACTTGCAACAGGGACCAAAGAACATGCAGTGTCCCAGATAATGGAAATGTTTTCCTAGCAACTTACAACCGGGACCGAAGAACATGCAGAGTTCCAGACAATGGAAATGTTTTCAGAGCAACTTACAACAGGGACTGGAGCACAGGCAGTGTCCCAGACAATGGAAATGTTTTCAGAGCATCTTACAACAGAGACTGGAGCACATGCAGTGTCCCAGACAATGGAAATGTTTTCCGAGCAATGTACAACAGGGACTGGAGCACATGCAGTGTCCCAGACAATGGAAATGTTTTTAGAGCAACTTACATCAGGGACTGGAGCGCATGAAGTCCCCCAGACAATGGAAATGTTTTCCAAGCAACTTACAACAGGGACTGGAGCACATGCAGTGTCCCAGACAATGGAACTGTTTTCCGAGCAACTTCCAACAGAGACTGGAGCACATGCAGTCCCCTAGGCAATGGAAATGTTTTCCGAGCAACCTACAACAGGGACTGGAGCACATGCAGTGTCCCAGACAATGGAAATGTTTTCCAAGCAACTTACAACAGAGACGTGAGCACATGCAGTGTCCCAGACAATGGAAATCTTTTCAGAGCAACTTACAACAGGGACCAAAGAACATGCAGTGCCCCAGCCAATGGAAATGTTTTCAGAGCAATTTACAACAGGGGCTGGAGCACATGCAGTGTCCCAGACAATGGAAATGTTTTTAGAGCAACTTACATCAGGGACTGGAGCGCATGAAGTCCCCCAGACAATGGAAATGTTTTCCAAGCAACTTACAACAGGGACTGGAGCACATGCAGTGTCCCAGACAATGGAACTGTTTTCCGAGCAACTTCCAACAGAGACGGGAGCACATGCAGTCCCCTAGGCAATGGAAATGTTTTCCGAGCAACCTACAACAGGGACTGGAGCACATGCAGTGTCCCAGACAATGGAAATGTTTTCCAAGCAACTTACAACAGAGACGTGAGCACATGCAGTGTCCCAGACAATGGAAATGTTTTCAGAGCAACTTACAACAGGGACCGAAGAACATGCAGTGTCCCAGACAATGGAAATGTTTTCCGAGCAACTTACAACAGAGACTGGAGCACATGCAGTGTCCCAATCAATGGAAATGTTTTCAGAGCAACTTACAACAGAGACTGGAGCACATGCAGTGTTCCAGACAATGGAAATGTTTTCCGAGCAGGTTCCAACAGGGACTGGAGCACATGCAGTGTTCCAGACAATGGAAATGTTTTCCGAGCTACTTACAACAGGGACTGGAGCACATGCAGTGCCCCAGACAATGGAAATGTTTTCAGAGCAACTTACAACAGGGACTGGAGCACATGCAGTCCCCCAGACAATGGAAATGTTTTCAGAGCAACTTACAACAGGGACTGGAGCACATGCAGTGCCCCAGACAATGGAAATGTTTTCAGATCAACTTACAACAGAGACTGGAGCACATGCAGTGCCCCAGACAATGGAAATGTTTTCAGAGCATCTGACAACAGGGACTGGAGCACATGCAGTGCCCCAGACAATGGAAATCTTTTCCGAGCAACGTACAACAGGGACTGGAGCACAAACAGTGCCCCAGACAATGGAAATGTTTCCCGAGAAATGTACAACTGGGACTGGAGCACATGCAGTGTCCCAGACAATGGAAATGTTTTCAGAGCAATTTACAACAGGGACTGGAGCACATGCAGTGTCCCAGACAATGGAAATGTTTTCAGAGCAATTTACAACACGGACTGGAGCACATGCAGTGCCCCAGACAATGGACATTTTTTCAGAGCAACTTACAACAGGGACTGGAGCGCATGAAGTCCCCCAGACAATGGAAATGTTTTCCAAGCAACTGACAACAGGGACTGGAGCACATGCAGTGTCCCAGACAATAGAATTGTTTTTAGAGCAACTTACAACAGAGACGTGAGCACATGCAGTGTCTCAGACAATGGAAATGTTTTCAGAGCAACTTACAACAGGGACCGAAGAACATGCAGTATCCCAGACAATGGAAATGTTTTCCGAGCAACTTACAACAGAGACTGGAGCACATGCAGTGTCCCAGACAATGGAAATGTTTTCCGAGCAACTTGCAACAGGGACCAAAGAACATGCAGTGTCCCAGACAATGGAAATGTTTTCCTAGCAACTTACAACAGGGACCGAAGAACATGCAGTGTCCCAGACAATGGAAATGTTTTCCGAGCATCTTACAACAGAGACTGGAGCACATGCAGTGTCCCAGACAATGGAAATGTTTTCTGAGCAACTTGCAACAGGGACCAAAGAACATGCAGTGTCCCAGATAATGGAAATGTTTTCCTAGCAACTTACAACAGGGACCGAAGAACATGCAGTGTTCCAGACAATGGAAATGTTTTCAGAGCAACTTACAACAGGGACTGGAGCACAGGCAGTGTCCCAGACAATGGAAATGTTTTCAGAGCATCTTACAACAGAGACTGGAGCACATGCAGTGTTCCAGACAATGGAAATGTTTTCCGAGCTACTTCCAACAGGGACTGGAGCACATGCAGTGCCCCAGACAATGGAAATGTTTTCAGAGCAACTTACAACAGGGACTGGAGCACATGCAGTCCCCCAGACAATGGAAATGTTTTCAGAGCAACTTACAACAGGGACTGGAGCACATGCAGTGCCCCAGACAATGGAAATGTTTTCCTAGCAACTTACAACAGAGACTGGAGCACATGCAGTGCCCCAGACAATAGGAAATGTTTTCAGAGCATCTGACAACAGGGACTGGAGCACATGCAGTGCCCCAGACAATGGAAATCTTTTCCGAGCAACGTACAACAGGGACTGGAGCACCAACAGTGCCCCAGACAATGGAAATGTTTTCCGAGAAATGTACAACAGGGACTGGAGCACATGCAGTGTCCCAGACAATGGAAATGTTTTCAGAGCAATTTACACCAGGGACTGGAGCACATGAAGTCCCCCAGACAATGGAAATGTTTTCAGAGCAATTTACAACATGGACTGGAGCACATGCAGTGCCCCAGACAATGGAAATGTTTTCAGAGCAACTTACAACAGGGACTGGAGCGCATGAAGTCCCCCAGACAATGGAAATGTTTCCCAAGCAACTGACAACAGGGACTGGAGCACATGCAGTGTCCCAGACAATAGAATTGTTTTTTGAGCAACTTACAACAGAGACGTGAGCACATGCAGTGTCCCAGACAATGGAAATGTTTTCAGAGCAACTTACAACAGGGACCGAAGAACATGCAGTGTCCCAGACAATGGAAATGTTTTCTGAGCAACTTACAACAGAGACTGGAGCACATGCAGTGTCCCAGACAATGGAAATGTTTTCCGAGCAACTTGCAACAGGGACCAAAGAACATGCAGTGCCCCAGACAATGGAAATCTTTTCCGAGCAACATACAACTGGGACTGGAGCACAAACAGTGCCCCAGACAATGGAAATGTTTTCCGAGAAATGTACAACAGGGACTGGAGCACATGCAGTGTCCCAGACAATGGAAATGTTTTCAGAGCAATTTACAACAGGGACTGGAGCACATGCAGTGTCCCAGACAATGGAAATGTTTTTAGAGCAACTTACATCAGGGACTGGAGCGCATGAAGTCCCCCAGACAATGGAAATGTTTTCCAAGCAACTTACAACAGGGACTGGAGCACATGCAGTGTCCCAGACAATGGAACTGTTTTCCGAGCAACTTCCAACAGAGACTGGAGCACATGCAGTCCCCTAGGCAATGGAAATGTTTTCCGAGCAACCTACAACAGGGACTGGAGCACATGCAGTGTCCCAGACAATGGAAATGTTTTCCAAGCAACTTACAACAGAGACGTGAGCACATGCAGTGTCCCAGACAATGGAAATCTTTTCAGAGCAACTTACAACAGGGACCAAAGAACATGCAGTACCCCAGCCAATGGAAATGTTTTCAGAGCAATTTACAACAGGGACTGGAGCACATGCAGTGTCCCAGACAATGGAAATGTTTTTAGAGCAACTTACATCAGGGACTGGAGCACATGAAGTCCCCCAGACAATGGAAATGTTTTCCAAGCAACTTACAACAGGGACTGGAGCACATGCAGTGTCCCAGACAATGGAAATGTTTTCCGAGCAACTTACAACAGAGACTGGAGCACATGCAGTGTCCCAGACAATGGAAATGTTTTCCGAGCAACTTGCAACAGGGACCAAAGAACATGCAGTGTCCCAGACAATGGAAATGTTTTCCTATCAACTTACAACAGGGACCGAAGAACATGCAGTGTCCCAGACAATGGAAATGTTTTCAGAGCATCTGACAACAGGGAGTGGAGCACATGCAGTGCCCCAGACAATGGAAATCTTTTCCGAGCAACGTACAACAGGGACTGGAGCACAAACAGTGCCCCAGACAATGGAAATGTTTCCCGAGAAATGTACAACTGGGACTGGAGCACATGCAGTGTCCCAGACAATGGAAATGTTTTCAGAGCAATTTACAACAGGGACTGGAGCACATGCAGTGTCCCAGACAATGGAAATGTTTTCAGAGCAATTTACAACACGGACTGGAGCACATGCAGTGCCCCAGACAATGGAAATTTTTTCAGAGCAACTTACAACAGGGACTGGAGCGCATGAAGTCCCCCAGACAATGGAAATGTTTTCCAAGCAACTGACAACAGGGACTGGAGCACATGCAGTGTCCCAGACAATAGAATTGTTTTTAGAGCAACTTACAACAGAGACGTGAGCACATGCAGTGTCTCAGACAATGGAAATGTTTTCAGAGCAACTTACAACAGGGACCGAAGAACATGCAGTGTCCCAGACAATGGAAATGTTTTCCGAGCAACTTACAACAGAGACTGGAGCACATGCAGTGTCCCAGACAATGGAAATGTTTTCCGAGCAACTTGCAACAGGGACCAAAGAACATGCAGTGTCCCAGACAATGGAAATGTTTTCCTAGCAACTTACAACAGGGACCGAAGAACATGCAGTGTCCCAGACAATGGAGATGTTTTCCGAGCATCTTACAACAGAGACTGGAGCACATGCAGTGTCCCAATCAATGGAAATGTTTTCAGAGCAACTTACAACAGGGACTGGAGCACATGCATTGTTCCAGACAATGGAAATGTTTTCCGAGCAAGTTCCAACAGGGACTGGAGCACATGCAGTGTTCCAGACAATGGAAATGTTTTCAGAGCAACTTACAACAGGGACTGGAGCACAGGCAGTGTCCCAGACAATGGAAATGTTTTCAGAGCATCTTACAACAGAGACTGGAGCACATGCAGTGTTCCAGACAATGGAAATGTTTTCCGAGCTACTTACAACAGGGACTGGAGCACATGCAGTGCCCCAGACAATGGAAATGTTTTCAGAGCAACTTCCAACAGGGACTGGAGCACATGCAGTCCCCCAGACAATGGAAATGTTTTCAGAGCAACTTACAACATGGACTGGAGCACATGCAGTGCCCCAGACAATGGAAATGTTTTCAGATTAACTTACAACAGGCACTGGAGCACATGCAGTGCCCCAGACAATGGAAATGTTTTCAGAGCATCTGACAACAGGGACTGGAGCACATGCAGTGCCCCAGACAATGGAAATCTTTTCCGAGCAACGTACAACAGGGACTGGAGCACAAACAGTGCCCCAGACAATGGAAATGTTTTCCGAGAAATGTACAACAGGGACTGGAGCACATGCAGTGTCCCAGACAATGGAAATGTTTTCAGAGCAATTTACAACAGGGACTGGAGCACAGGAAGTCCCCCAGACAATGGAAATGTTTTCAGAGCAATTTACAACACGGACTGGAGCACATGCAGTGCCCCAGACAATAGAAATGTTTTCAGAGCAACTTACAACAGGGACTGGAGCACATGAAGTCCCCCAGACAATGGAAATGTTTTCCAAGCAACTGACAACAGGGAATGGAGCACATGCAGTGTCCCAGACAATACAATTGTTTTTCGAGCAACTTACATCAGGGACTGGAGCGCATGAAGTCCCCCAGACAATGGAAATGTTTTCCAAGCAACTTACAACAGGGACTGGAGCACATGCAGTGTCCCAGACAATGGAAATGTTTTCCGAGCAACTTACAACAGAGACTGGAGCACATGCAGTGTCCCAGACAATGGAAATGTTTTCTGAGCAACCTACAACAGGGACTGGAGCACATGCAGTGCCCCAGACAATGGAAATGTTTTCAGAGCAACTTACAACAGGGACTGGAGCGCATGAAGTCCCCCAGACAATGGAAATGTTTTCCAAGCAACTTACAACAGGGACTGGAGCACATGCAGTGTCCCAGACAATGGAAATGTTTTCCGAGCATCTTACAACAGAGACTGGAGCACATGCAGTGTCCCAATCAATGGAAATGTTTTCAGAGCAACTTACAACTGAGACTGGAGCACATGCAGTGTTCCAGACAATGGAAATGTTTTCCGAGCAAGTTCCAACAGGGACTGGAGCACATGCAGTGTTCCAGACAATGGAAATGTTTTCCGAGCAACCGACAACAGGGACTGGAGCACAGGCAGTGTCCCAGACAATGGAAATGTTTTCAGAGCATCTTACAACAGAGACTGGAGCACATGCAGTGTTCCAGACAATGGAAATGTTTTCCGAGCTACTTACAACAGGGACTGGAGCACATGCAGTGCCCCAGACAATGGAAATGTTTTCAGAGCAACTTACAACAGGGACTGGAGCACATGCAGTCCCCCAGACAATGGAAATGTTTTCAGAGCAACTTACAACAGGGACTGGAGCACATGCAGTGCCCCAGACAATGGAAATGTTTTCAGATCAACTTACAACAGAGACTGGAGCATATGCAGTGCCCAAGACAATGGAAATATTTTCAGAGCATCTGACAACAGGGACTGGAGCACATGCAGTGCCCCAGACAATTGAAATCTTTTCCGAGCAACGTACAACAGGGACTGGAGCACAAACAGTGCCCCAGACAATGGAAATGTTTTCCGAGAAATGTACAACAGGGACTGGAGCACATGCAGTGTCCCAGACAATGGAAATGTTTTCAGAGCAATTTACAACAGGGACTGGAGCACATGAAGTCCCCCAGACAATGGAAATGTTTTCAGAGCAATTTACAACACGGACTGGAGCACATGCAGTGCCCCAGACAATGGAAATGTTTTCAGAGCAACTTACAACAGGGACTGGAGTGCATGAAGTCCCCCAGACAATGGAAATGTTTTCCAAGCAACTGACAACAGGGACTGGAGCACATGCAGTGTCCCAGACAATAGAATTGTTTTTAGAGCAACTTACAACAGAGACGTGAGCACATGCAGTGTCCCAGACAATGGAAATGTTTTCAGAGCAACTTACAACAGGGACCGAAGAACATGCAGTGTCCCAGACAATGGAAATGTTTTCCGAGCAACTTACAACAGAGACTGGAGCACATGCAGTGTCCCAGACAATGGAAATGTTTTCCGAGCAACTTGCAACAGGGACCAAAGAACATGCAGTGTCCCAGACAATGGAAATGTTTTCCTAGCAACTTACAACAGGGACCGAAGAACATGCAGTGTCCCAGACAATGGAGATGTTTTCCGAGCATCTTACAACAGAGACTGGAGCACATGCAGTGTCCCAATCAATGGAAATGTTTTCAGAGCAACTTACAACAGGGACTGGAGCACATGCATTGTTCCAGACAATGGAAATGTTTTCCGAGCAAGTTCCAACAGGGACTGGAGCACATGCAGTGTTCCAGACAATGGAAATGTTTTCAGAGCAAGTTCCAACAGGGACTGGAGCACATGCAGTGTTCCAGACAATGGAAATGTTTTCCGAGCAACCGACAACAGGGACTGGAGCACAGGCAGTGTCCCAGACAATGGAAATGTTTTCAGAGCATCTTACAACAGAGACTGGAGCACATGCAGTGTTCCAGACAATGGAAATGTTTTCCGAGCTACTTACAACAGGGACTGGAGCACATGCAGTGCCCCAGACAATGGAAATGTTTTCAGAGCAACTTACAACAGGGACTGGAGCACATGCAGTCCCCCAGACAATGGAAATGTTTTCAGAGCAACTTACAACAGGGACTGGAGCACATGCAGTGCCCCAGACAATGGAAATGTTTTCAGATCAACTTACAACAGAGACTGGAGCATATGCAGTGCCCAAGACAATGGAAATATTTTCAGAGCATCTGACAACAGGGACTGGAGCACATGCAGTGCCCCAGACAATTGAAATCTTTTCCGAGCAGCGTACAACAGGGACTGGAGCACAAACAGTGCCCCAGACAATGGAAATGTTTTCCGAGAAATGTACAACAGGGACTGGAGCACATGCAGTGTCCCAGACAATGGAAATGTTTTCAGAGCAATTTACAACAGGGACTGGAGCACATGAAGTCCCCCAGACAATGGAAATGTTTTCAGAGCAATTTACAACACGGACTGGAGCACATGCAGTGCCCCAGACAATGGAAATGTTTTCAGAGCAACTTACAACAGGGACTGGAGTGCATGAAGTCCCCCAGACAATGGAAATGTTTTCCAAGCAACTGACAACAGGGACTGGAGCACATGCAGTGTCCCAGACAATAGAATTGTTTTTAGAGCAACTTACAACAGAGACGTGAGCACATGCAGTGTCCCAGACAATGGAAATGTTTTCAGAGCAACTTACAACAGGGACCGAAGAACATGCAGTGTCCCAGACAATGGAAATGTTTTCCGAGCAACTTACAACAGAGACTGGAGCACATGCAGTGTCCCAGACAATGGAAATGTTTTCCGAGCAACTTGCAACAGGGACCAAAGAACATGCAGTGTCCCAGACAATGGAAATGTTTTCCTAGCAACTTACAACAGGGACCGAAGAACATGCAGTGTCCCAGACAATGGAGATGTTTTCCGAGCATCTTACAACAGAGACTGGAGCACATGCAGTGTCCCAATCAATGGAAATGTTTTCAGAGCAACTTACAACAGGGACTGGAGCACATGCATTGTTCCAGACAATGGAAATGTTTTCCGAGCATGTTCCAACAGGGACTGGAGCACATGCAGTGTTCCAGACAATGGAAATGTTTTCAGAGCAACTTACAACAGGGACTGGAGCACAGGCAGTGTCCCAGACAATGGAAATGTTTTCAGAGCATCTTACAACAGAGACTGGAGCACATGCAGTGTTCCAGACAATGGAAATGTTTTTCGAGCTACTTACAACAGGGACTGGAGCACATGCAGTGCCCCAGACAATGGAAATGTTTTCAGAGCAACTTACAACAGGGACTGGAGCACATGCAGTCCCCCAGACAATGGAAATGTTGTCAGAGCAACTTACAACATGGACTGGAGCACATGCAGTGCCCCAGACAATGGAAATGTTTTCAGATCAACTTACAACAGAGACTGGAGCACATGCAGTGCCCCAGACAATGGAAATGTTTTCAGAGCATCTGACAACAGGGACTGGAGCACATGCAGTGCCCCAGACAATGGAAATCTTTTCCGAGCAACGTACAACAGGGACTGGAGCACAAACAGTGCCCCAGACAATGGAAATGTTTTCCGAGAAATGTACAACAGGGACTGGAGCACATGCAGTGTCCCAGACAATGGAAATGTTTTCAGAGCAATTTACAACAGGGACTGGAGCACAGGAAGTCCCCCAGACAATGGAAATGTTTTCAGAGCAATTTACAACACGGACTGGAGCACATGCAGTGCCCCAGACAATGGAAATGTTTTCAGAGCAACTTACAACAGGGACTGGAGCGCATGAAGTCCCCCAGACAATGGAAATGTTTTCCAAGCAACTGACAACAGGGACTGGAGCACATGCAATGTCCCAGACAATAGAATTGTTTTTCGAGCAACTTACATCAGGGACTGGAGCGCATGAAGTCCCCCAGACAATGGAAATGTTTTCCAAGCAACTTACAACAGGGACTGGAGCACATGCAGTGTCCCAGACAATGGAAATGTTTTCCGAGCAACTTACAACAGAGATTGGAGCACATGCAGTGTCCCAGACAATGGAAATGTTTTCTGAGCAACCTACAACAGGGACTGGAGCACATGCAGTGCCCCAGACAATGGAAATGTTTTCAGAGCAACTTACAACAGGGACTGGAGCGCATGAAGTCCCCCAGACAATGGAAATGTTTTCCAAGCAACTTACAACAGGGACTGGAGCACATGCAGTGTCCCAGACAATGGAAATGTTTTCCGAGCATCTTACAACAGAGACTGGAGCACATGCAGTGTCCCAATCAATGGAAATGTTTTCAGAGCAACTTACAACTGAGACTGGAGCACATGCAGTGTTCCAGACAATGGAAATGTTTTCCGAGCAAGTTCCAACAGGGACTGGAGCACATGCAGTGTTCCAGACAATGGAAATGTTTTCCGAGCAACCGACAACAGGGACTGGAGCACAGGCAGTGTCCCAGACAATGGAAATGTTTTCAGAGCATCTTACAACAGAGACTGGAGCACATGCAGTGTTCCAGACAATGGAAATGTTTTCCGAGCTACTTACAACAGGGACTGGAGCACATGCAGTGCCCCAGACAATGGAAATGTTTTCAGAGCAACTTACAACAGGGACTGGAGCACATGCAGTCCCCCAGACAATGGAAATGTTTTCAGAGCAACTTACAACAGGGACTGGAGCACATGCAGTGCCCCAGACAATGGAAATGTTTTCAGATCAACTTACAACAGAGACTGGAGCATATGCAGTGCCCAAGACAATGGAAATATTTTCAGAGCATCTGACAACAGGGACTGGAGCACATGCAGTGCCCCAGACAATTGAAATCTTTTCCGAGCAACGTACAACAGGGACTGGAGCACAAACAGTGCCCCAGACAATGGAAATGTTTTCCGAGAAATGTACAACAGGGACTGGAGCACATGCAGTTTCCCAGACAATGGAAATGTTTTCAGAGCAATTTACAACAGGGACTGGAGCACATGAAGTCCCCCAGACAATGGAAATGTTTTCAGAGCAATTTACAACACGGACTGGAGCACATGCAGTGCCCCAGACAATGGAAATGTTTTCAGAGCAACTTACAACAGGGACTGGAGTGCATGAAGTCCCCCAGACAATGGAAATGTTTTCCAAGCAACTGACAACAGGGACTGGAGCACATGCAGTGTCCCAGACAATAGAATTGTTTTTAGAGCAACTTACAACAGAGACGTGAGCACATGCAGTGTCCCAGACAATGGAAATGTTTTCAGAGCAACTTACAACAGGGACCGAAGAACATGCAGTGTCCCAGACAATGGAAATGTTTTCCGAGCAACTTACAACAGAGACTGGAGCACATGCAGTGTCCCAGACAATGGAAATGTTTTCCGAGCAACTTGCAACAGGGACCAAAGAACATGCAGTGTCCCAGACAATGGAAATGTTTTCCTAGCAACTTACAACAGGGACCGAAGAACATGCAGTGTCCCAGACAATGGAAATGTTTTCCGAGCATCTTACAACAGAGACTGGAGCACATGCAGTGTCCCAATCAATGGAAATGTTTTCAGAGCAACTTACAACAGAGACTGGAGCACATGCATTGTTCCAGACAATGGAAATGTTTTCCGAGCAAGTTCCAACAGGGACTGGAGCACATGCAGTGTTCCAGACAATGGAAATGTTTTCAGAGCAACTTACAACAGGGACTGGAGCACAGGCAGTGTTCCAGAAAATGGAAATGTTTTCCGAGCTACTTACAACAGGGACTGGAGCACATGCAGTGCCCCAGACAATGGAAATGTTTTCAGAGCAACTTACAACAGGGACTGGAGCACATGCAGTCCCCCAGACAATGGAAATGTTTTCAGAGCAACTTACAACAGGGACTGGAGCACATGCAGTGCCCCAGACAATGGAAATGTTTTCAGATCAACTTACAACAGAGACTGGAGCACATGCAGTGCCCCAGACAATGGAAATGTTTTCAGAGCATCTGACAACAGGGACTGGAGCACATGCAGTGCCCCAGACAATGGAAATCTTTTCCGAGCAACGTACAACAGGGACTGGAGCACAAACAGTGCCCCAGACAATGGAAATGTTTTCCGAGAAATGTACAACAGGGACTGGAGCATATGCAGTGTCCCAGACAATGGAAATGTTTTCAGAGCAATTTACAACAGGGACTTGAGCACAGGAAGTCCCCCAGACAATGGAAATGTTTTCAGAGCAATTTACAACACGGACTGGAGCACATGCAGTGCCCCAGACAATGGAAATGTTTTCAGAGCAACTTACAACAGGGACTGGACCGCAGGATGTCCCCCAGACAATGGAAATGTTTTCCAAGCAACTGACAACAGGGACTGGAGCACATGCAGTGTCCCAGACAATGGAAATGTTTTCCGAGCAACTTACAACAGAGATTGGAGCACATGCAGTGTCCCAGACAATGGAAATGTTTTCTGAGCAACCTACAACAGGGACTGGAGCACATGCAGTGCCCCAGACAATGGAAATGTTTTCAGAGCAACTTACAACAGGGACTGGAGCGCATGAACTCCCCCAGACAATGGAAATGTTTTCCAAGCAACTTACAACAGGGACTGGAGCACATGCAGTGTCCCAGACAATGGAAATGTTTTTAGAGCAACTTACATCAGGGACTGGAGCGCATGAAGTCCCCCAGACAATGGAAATGTTTTCCAAGCAACTTACAACAGGGACTGGAGCACATGCAGTGTCCCAGACAATGGAACTGCTTTCCGAGCAACTTCCAACAGTGACTGGAGCACATGCAGTCCCCTAGACAATGGAAATGTTTTCCGAGCAACCGACAACAGGGACTGGAGCACATGCAGTGTCCCAGACTATGGAAATGTTTTCCAAGCAACTTACAACAGAGACGTGAGCACATGCAGTGTCCCAGACAATGGAAATGTTTTCAGAGCAACTTACAACAGGGACCGAAGAACATGCAGTGTCCCAGACAATGGAAATGTTTTCCGAGCCACTTACGACAGGGACCGAAGAACATGCAGTGTCCCAGACAATGGAAATGTTTTCCGAGCAACTTACAACAGAGACTGGAGCACATGCAGTGTCCCAGACAATGGAAATGTTTTCCGAGCAACTTGCAACTGGGACCGAAGAACATGCAGTGTCCCAGACAATGGAAATGTTTTCCAAGCAACGTACAACAGGGACCGAAGAACATGCAGTGTCCCAGACAATGGAAATGTTTTCCGAGCATCCTACAACAGAGACTGGAGCACATGCAGTGTTCCAGACAATGGAAATGTTTTCCGAGCAAGTTCCAACAGGGACTGGAGCACATGCAGTGTTCCAGACAATGGAAATGTTTTCAGAGCAACTTACAACAGGGACTGGAGCACAGGCAGTGTCCCAGACAATGGAAATGTTTTCAGAGCATCTTTCAACAGAGACCGGAGCACAGGCAGAGTTCCAGACAATGGAAATGTTTTCCGAGCAACTTACAACAGGGACTGGAGCACATGCAGTGCCCCAGACAATGGAAATGTTTTCAGAGCAACTTACAACAGGGACTGGAGCACATGCAGTCCCCCAGACAATGGAAATGTTTTCCAAGCAACTTACAACAGGGACTGGAGCACATGCAGTGCCCCAGACAATGGAAATGTTTTCAGAGCAACTTACAACAGGGACTGGAGCGCATGAAGTCCCCCAGACAATGGAAATGTTTTCCAAGCAACTTACAACAGGGACTGGAGCACATGCAGTGTCCCAGACAATGGAAATGTTTTCCGAGCATCTTACAACAGAGACTGGAGCACATGCAGTGTCCCAATCAATGGAAATGTTTTCAGAGCAACTTACAACAGAGACTGGAGCACATGCAGTGTTCCAGACAATGGAAATGTTTTCCGAGCAAGTTCCAACAGGGACTGGAGCACATGCAGTGTTCCAGACAATGGAAATGTTTTCAGAGCAACTTACAACAGGGACTGGAGCACAGGCAGTGTCCCAGACAATGGAAATGTTTTCAGAGCATCTTACAACAGAGACTGGAGCACATGCAGTGTTCCAGACAATGGAAATGTTTTCCGAGCTATTACAACAGGGACTGGAGCACATGCAGTGCCCCAGACAATGGAAATGTTTTCAGAGCAACTTACAACAGGGACTGGAGCACATGCAGTCCCCCAGACAATGGAAATGTTTTCTGAGCAACTTACAACAGGGACTGGAGCACATGCAGTGCCCCAGACAATGGAAATGTTTTCAGATCAACTTACAACAGAGACTGGAGCACATGCAGTGCCCCAGACAATGGAAATGTTTTCAGAGCATCTGACAACAGGGACTGGAGCACATGCAGTGCCCCAGACAATGGAAATCTTTTCCGAGCAAGGTACAACAGGGACTGGAGCACAAACAGTGCCCCAGACAATGGAAATGTTTTCCGAGAAATGTACAACAGGGACTGGAGCACATGCAGTGTCCCAGACAATGGAAATGTTTTCAGAGCAATTTACAACAGGGACTGGAGCACATGAAGTCCCCCAGACAATGGAAATGTTTTCAGAGCAATTTACAACACGGACTGGAGCACATGCAGTGCCCCAGACAATGGAAATGTTTTCAGAGCAACTTACAACAGGGACTGGAGCGCATGAAGTCCCCCAGACAGTGGAAATGTTTTCCAAGCAACTGACAACAGGGACTGGAGCACATGCAGTGTCCCAGACAATAGAATTGTTTTTAGAGCAACTTACAACAGAGACGTGAACACATGCAGTGTCCCAGACAATGGAAATGTTTTCAGAGCAACTTACAACAGGGACCGAAGAACATGCAGTGTCCCAGACAATGGAAATGTTTTCCGAGCAACTTACAACAGAGACTGGAGCACATGCAGTGTCCCAGACAATGGAAATGTTTTCCGAGCAACTTGCAACAGGGACCAAAGAACATGCAGTGTCCCAGACAATGGAAATGTTTTCCTAGCAACTTACAACAGGGACCGAAGAACATGCAGTGTCCCAGACAATGGAAATGTTTTCCGAGCATCTTACAACAGAGACTGGAGCACATGCAGTGTCCCAATCAATGGAAATGTTTTCAGAGCAACTTACAACAGAGACTGGAGCACATGCATTGTTCCAGACAATGGAAATGTTTTCCGAGCAAGTTCCAACAGGGACTGGAGCACATGCAGTGTTCCAGACAATGGAAATGTTTTCAGAGCAACTTACAACAGGGACTGGAGCACAGGCAGTGTCCCAGACAATGGAAATGTTTTCAGAGCATCTTACAACAGAGACTGGAGCTCATGCAGTGTTCCAGACAATGGAAATGTTTTCCGAGCTACTTACAACAGGGACTGGAGCACATGCAGTGCCCCAGACAATGGAAATGTTTTCAGAGCAACTTACAACAGGGACTGGAGCACATGCAGTCCCCCAGACAATGGAAATCTTTTCAGAGCAACTTACAACAGGGACTGGAGCACATGCAGTGCCCCAGACAATGGAAATGTTTTCAGATCAACTTACAACAGAGACTGGAGCACATGCAGTGCCCCAGACAATGGAAATGTTTTCAGAGCATCTGACAACAGGGACTGGAGCACATGCAGTGCCCCAGACAATGGAAATCTTTTCCGAGCAACGTACAACAGGGACTGGAGCACAAACAGTGCCCCAGACAATGGAAATGTTTTCCGAGAAATGTACAACAGGGACTGGAGCACATGCAGTGTCCCAGACAATGGAAATGTTTTCAGAGCAATTTACAACAGGGACTGGAGCACAGGAAGTCCCCCAGACAATGGAAATGTTTTCAGAGCAATTTACAACACGGACTGGAGCACATGCAGTGCCCCAGACAATGGAAATGTTTTCAGAGCAACTTACAACAGGAACTGGAGCGCATGAAGTCCCCCAGACAATGGAAATGTTTTCCAAGCAACTGACAACAGGGACTGGAGCACATGCAGTGTCCCAGACAATGGAAATGTTTTCCGAGCAACTTACAACAGAGATTGGAGCACATGCAGTGTCCCAGACAATGGAAATGTTTTCTGAGCAACCTACAACAGGGACTGGAGCACATGCAGTGCCCCAGACAATGGAAATGTTTTCAGAGCAACTTACAACAGGGACTGGAGCGCATGAAGTCCCCCAGACAATGGAAATGTTTTCCAAGCAACTTACAACAGGGACTGGAGCACATGCAGTGTCCCAGACAATGGAAATGTTTTTAGAGCAACTTACATCAGGGACTGGAGCGCATGAAGTCCCCCAGACAATGGAAATGTTTTCCAAGCAACTTACAACAGGGACTGGAGCACATGCAGTGTCCCAGACAATGGAACTGCTTTCCGAGCAACTTCCAACAGAGACTGGAGCACATGCAGTCCCCTAGACAATGGAAATGTTTTCCGAGCAACCGACAACAGGGACTGGAGCACATGCAGTGTCCCAGACAATGGAAATGTTTTCCAAGCAACTTACAACAGAGACATGAGCACATGCAGTGTCCCAGACAATGGAAATGTTTTCAGAGCAACTTACAACAGGGACCGAAGAACATGCAGTGTCCCAGACAATGGAAATGTTTTCCGAGCCACTTACAACAGGGACCGAAGAACATGCAGTGTCCCAGACAATGGAAATGTTTTCCGAGCAACTTACAACAGAGACTGGAGCACATGCAGTGTCCCAGACAATGGAAATGTTTTCCGAGCAACTTGCAACAGGGACCGAAGAACATGCAGTGTCCCAGACAATGGAAATGTTTTCCAAGCAACTTACAACAGGGACCGAAGAACATGCAGTGTCCCAGACAATGGAAATGTTTTCCGAGCATCTTACAACAGAGACTGGAGCACATGCAGTGTTCCAGACAATGGAAATGTTTTCCGAGCAAGTTCCAACAGGGACTGGAGCACATGCAGTGTTCCAGACAATGGAAATGTTTTCAGAGCAACTTACAACAGGGACTGGAGCACAGGCAGTGTCCCAGACAATGGAAATGTTTTCAGAGCATCTTACAACAGAGACTGGAACACAGGCAGACTTCCAGACAATGGAAATGTTTTCCGAGCAACTTACAACAGGGACTGGAGCACATGCAGTGCCCCAGACAATGGAAATGTTTTCAGAGCAACTTACAACAGGGACTGGAGCACATGCAGTCCCCCAGACAATGGAAATGTTTTCCGAGCAACTTACAACAGGGACTGGAGCACATGCAGTGCCCCAGACAATGGAAATGTTTTCAGAGCATCTTACAACAGGGACTGGAGCACATGCAGTGCCCCAGACAATGGAAATCTTTTCCGAGCAACGTACAACAGGGACTGGAGCACAAACAGTGCCCCAGACAATGGAAATGTTTTCCGAGAAATGTACAACAGGGACTGGAGCACATGCAGTGTCCCAGACAATGGAAATGTTTTCAGAGCAATTTACAACAGGGACTGGAGCACATGAAGTCCCCCAGACAATGGAAATGTTTTCAGAGCAATTTACAACACGGACTGGAGCACATGCAGTGCCCCAGACAATGGAAATGTTTTCAGAGCAACTTACAACAGGGACTGGAGCGCATGAAGTCCCCCAGACAATGGAAATGTTTTCCAAGCAACTGACAACAGGGACTGGAGCACATGCAGTGTCCCAGACAATAGAATTGTTTTTAGAGCAACTTACAACAGAGACTGGAGCACATGCAGTGTCCCAGACAATGGAAATGTTTTCTGAGCAACCTACAACAGGGACTGAAGCACATGCAGTGTCCCAGACAATGGAAATGTTTTCCAAGCAACTTACAACAGAGACGTGAGCACATGCAGTGTCCCAGACAATGGAAATGTTTTCAGAGCAACTTACAACAGGGACCAAAGAACATGCAATGTCCCAGACAATGGAAATGTTTTCCGAGCCACTTACAACAGGGACCGAAGAACATGCAGTGTCCCAGACAATGGAAATGTTTTCCGAGCAACTTACAACAGAGACTGGAGCACATGCAGTGTCCCAGACAATGGAAATGTTTTCCGAGCAACTTACAACAGGGACCGAAGAACATGCAGTGCCCCAGACAATGGAAATGTTTTCCAAGCAACTTACAACAGGGACCGAAGAACATGCAGTGTCCCAGACAATGGAAATGTTTTCCGAGCATCTTACAACAGAGACTGGAGCACATGCAGTGTCCCAATCAATGGAAATGTATTCAGAGCAAATTACAACAGAGACTGGAGCACATGCAGTGTTCCAGACAATGGAAATGTTTTCCGAGCAAGTTCCAACAGGGACTGGAGCACATGCAGTGTTCCAGACACTGGAAATGTTTTCAGAGCAACTTACAACAGGGACTGGAGCACAGGCAGTGTCCCAGACAATGGAAATGTTTTCAGAGCAACTTACAACAGAGACTTGGGCACATGCAGTGCCCGAGGCAATGGAAATGTATTCTGAGCAATTTACAACAGGGACTGGAGCACATGCAGTGCCCCAGACAATGGAAATGTTTTCAGAGCAACTTACAACAGGGACTGGAGCGCATGCAATGTCCCAGACAATGGAAATGTTTTCCGAGCAACTTACAACAGGGACTGGAGCACATGCAGTGCCCCAGACAATGGAAATGTTTTCCAAGCCACTTACAACAGGGACCGAAGAACATGCAGTGCCCCAGAATATGGAAATGTTTTCAGAGCAACTGACAACAGAGACTGGAGCACATGCAGTGCCCCAGACAATGGAAATGTATTCAGAGCAACTTACCACAGGGACTGGAGCACATGCAGTCCCCCAGACAATGGAAATGTTTTCCGAGCAACTTACAACAGGGACTGGAGCACATGCAGTGCCCCAGACAATGGAAATGTTTTCCAAGCAACTTACAACAGAGACTGGAGCACATGCAGTGTCCCAGACAATGGAAATGTTTTCCGAGCAACTTACAACATGGACCCAAGAACATGCAGTGCCCCAGACTATGGAAATGTTTTCCGAGCATCTCACAACAGAGACTGGAGCACATGCAGTGTCCCAATCAATGGAAATGTTTTCAGAGCAACTTACAACAGAGACTGGAGTACATGCAGTCCCAGACAATGGAAATGTTTTCCGAGCAACTTACAACAGAGACTGGAGCACATCCAGTGTCCCAGACAATGGAAATGTTTTCCGAGCAATTTACCACCGGGACTGGAGCACATGCAGTTTCCCAGACAATGGAAATGCGTTCCGAGCAACTTACAACAGAGACTGGAGCACATGCAGTGTCCCAGACAATGGAAATGTTTTCAGAGCAAATTACAACAGGGACCCAAGAACATGCAGTGCCCCAGACAATGGATATGTTTTCAGATCAACTTACAACAGGGACTGGAGCGCATGCTGTCCCCCAGACAATGGAAATGTTTTCAGAGTAATTTCCAACAGAGACTGGAACACATGCAGTGTTCCAGACAATGGAAATGTTTTCCGAGCCACTTACAACAGGGACTGGAGCACATGCAGTCCCCCAGACAATGGAAATGTTTTTCGAGCAACTTACAACAGGGACTGGAGCACATGCAGTGCCCCGACAATGGAAATGTTTTCAGAGCAGCTTACAACAGGGACTGGAGCACATGCAGTCCCCGAGACAATGGAAGTGTTTTCAGAGCAACTTACAACAGGGACTGGAGCACATGCAGTGCCCCAGACAATGGAAATGTTTTCCAAGCAACTTACAACAGGGACTGGAGCACATGCAGTGTCCCAGACAATGGAAATGTTTTCCGAGCAACTTACAACAGGGACTGGAGCTCATGCAATGCCCCAGACAATGGAAATGTTTTCAGAGCAACTTACAACAGGGACCCAAGAACATGCAGTGCCCCAGACCAAGGAAATGTTTTCCAAGCAACGTACAACAGGGACTGGAGCACATGCAGTGCTCCAGACAATGGAAATGTTTTCAGAGCAACTTACAACAGGGACCCAAGAACATGCAGTGCCCCAGACTATGGAAATGTTTTCCAAGCAACGTACAACAGAGACTGGAGCACATGCAGTCCCCCAGACAATGGAAATGTTTTCCAAGCAACTTACAACAGAGACTGGAGCACATGCTGTGTCCCAGACTTTGGAAATGTTTTCCGAGCAACTTACAACAGGGACCGAAGAACATGCAGTGCGCCAGAGTATGGAAATGTTTTCCGAGCAACTTACAACAGGGACTGGAGCACATGCAGTGTCCCAGACAATGGAAATGTTTTCCGAGCAACTTACAACAGGTACTGGAGCACATGCAGTGCCCCGACAATGGAAATGTTTTCAGAGCAGCTTACAACAGGGACTGGAGCACATGCAGTGCTCCAGACAATGGAAATGTTTTCAGAGCAACTTACAACAGGGACTGGAGCACATGCAGTGCCCCAGACAATGGAAATGTTTTCCAAGCAACTTACAACAGGGACTGGAGCACATGCAGTGTCCCAGACAATGGAAATGTTTTCCGAGCAACTTACAACAGGGACTGGAGCTCATGCAATGCCCCAGACAATGGAAATGTTTTCAGAGCAACTTACAACAGGGACCCAAGAACATGCAGTGCCCCAGACCAAGGAAATGTTTTCCAAGCAACGTACAACAGGGACTGGAGCACATGCAGTGCTCCAGACAATGGAAATGTTTTCAGAGCAACTTACAACAGGGACCCAAGAACATGCAGTGCCCCAGACTATGGAAATGTTTTCCAAGCAACGTACAACAGAGACTGGAGCACATGCAGTCCCCCAGACAATGGAAATGTTTTCAGAGCAACTTACAACAGAGACTGGAGCACATGCAGTGTCCCAGACAATGGAAATGTTTTCCGAGCAACTTACAACAGGGACCGAAGAACATGCAGTGCGCCAGAGTATGGAAATGTTTTCCGAGCATCTTACAACAGAGACTGGAGCACATGCAGTGTCCCAATCAATGGAAATGTTTTCAGAGCAACTTACAACAGAGACTGGAGCACATGCAGTGTCCCAGATAATGGAACTGTTTTCCGAGCAACTTACAACAGAGACTGGAGCACATGCTGTTTCCCAGTCAATGGAAATGTTTTAGTGCAACTGACAACATGGACTGGAGCACATGCAGTGTCCCAGACAATGGAAATGTTTTCAGAGCAATTTACAACAGGGACTGGAGCACATGCAGTGCCCCAGCCAATGGAAATGTTTTCAGAGCAATTTACAACATGGACTGGAGCACATGCAGTGCCCCAGACAATGGAAATGTTTTCAGAGCAACTTACAACAGGGAAGGAGCGCATGAAGTCCCCCAGACAATGGAAATGTTTTCCAAGCAACTTACAACAGGGACTGGAGCACACGCAGTGTCCCAGACAATGGAAATGTTTTCTGAGCAACTTACAACAGGGACTGGAGCGCATGAACTCCCCCAGACAATGGAAATGTTTTCCAAGCAACTTACAACAGGGACTGGAACACATGCAGTGTCCCAGACAATGGAAATGTTTTCCGAGCAACTTACAACAGAGACTGGAGCAGATGCAGTGTCCCAGACAATGGAAATGTTTTCCGAGCAACTTACAACAGGGACTGGAGCACATGCAGTGTCCCAGACAATGGAAATGTTTTCAGAGCAACTTACAACAGGGACTGGAGCACCGGCAGTGTCCCAGACAATGGAAATGTTTTCAGAGCAACTTACAACAGGGACCGAAGAACATGCAGTGTCCCAGACAATGGAAATGTTTTCCGAGCAACTTACAACAGGGACCGAAGAACATGCAGTGTCCCAGAAAATGGAAATGCTTTCCGAGCAACTTACAACAGAGACTGGAGCACATGCAGTGTCCCAGACAATGGAAATGTTTTCCGAGCAACTTACAACAGGGACCGAAGAACATGCAGTGTCCCAGACAATGGAAATGTTTTCCAAGCAACTTACAAAAGGGACCGAAGAACATGCAGTGTCCCAGACAATGGAAATGTTTTCCGAGCATCTTACAACAAAGACTGGAGCACATGCAGTGTCCCAATCAATGGAAATGTTTTCAGAGCAACTTACAACAGAGACTGGAGCACATGCAGTGTTCCAGACAATGGAAATGTTTTCCGAGCAACTTCCAACAGGGACTGGAGCACATGCAGTGTTCCAGACAATGGAAATGTTTTCAGAGCAACTTACAACAGGGACTGGAGCACAGGCAGTGTCCCAGACAATGGAAATGTTTTCAGAGCAACTTATAACAGAGACTTGGGCACATGCATTGCCCCAGACAATGGAAATGTATTCTGAGCAATTAACAACAGGGACTGGAGCACATGCAGTGCCCCAGACAATGGAAATGTTTTCAGTGCAACTTGCAACAGGGACTGGAGCACATGCAGTGTCCCATACAATGGAAATGTTTTCCGAGCAACTTACAACAGGGACTGGAGCACATGCAGTGTTCGAGACAATGGAAATGTTTTCTGAGCAACTTACAACAGGGACTGGAGCACAGGCAGTGTCCCAGACAATGGAAATGTTTTCAGAGCAACTTACAACAGAGACTTGGGCACATGCAGTGCCCCAGACAATGGAAATGTATTCTGAGCAATTTACAACAGGGACTGGAGCACATGCAGTGCCCCAGACAATGGAAATGTTTTCAGAGCAACTTGCAACAGAGACTGGAGCACATGCAGTCCCCCAGACAATGGAAATGTTTTCCGAGCAACTTACAACAGGGTCTGGAGCACATGCAGTGCCCCAGACAATGGAAATGTTTTCAGAGCAACTTCCAACAGAGACTGGAGCACATGCAGTGTCCCAGACAATGGAAATGTTTTCCGAGCAACTTACAACAGGGACTGGAGCACATGCAGTGCCCCAGACAATGGAAAGGTTTTCCAAGCAACTTACAACAGAGACTGGAGCACATGCAGTGTCCCAGACAATGGAAATGTTTTCCGAGCAACTTACAACAGGGACCGAAGAACATGCAGTGCTACAGACTATGGAAATGTTTTCCGAGCATCTCACAACAGAGACTGGAGCACATGCAGTGTACCAATCAATGGAAATGTTTTCAGAGCAACTTACAACAGAGACTGGAGTACATACAGTGTCCCAGACAATGGAAATGTTTTCCGAGCAACTTGCAACTGGGACTGGAGCACATGCAGTGCTCCAGACAATGGAAATGTTTTCCGAGCAATTTTCCACCGGGACTGGAGCACATGCAGTTTCCCAGACAATGGAAATGTTTTCAGAGCAACTTACAACAGGGACTGGAGCACATGCAGTGCTCCAGACAATGGAAATGTTTTCAGACAACTTACAACAGAGACTGGAGCACATGCAGTGCCCCAGACAATGGAAATGTTTTCAGAGCAACTTCCAACAGAGACTGGAGCACATGCAGTGTCCCAGACAATGGAAATGATTTCCGAGCAACTGACAACAGAGACTGGAGCACATGCAGTCCCCCAGACAATGGAAATGTTTTCCGAGCTACTTACAACAGGGACTGGAGCACATGCAGTGTCCCAGACAATGGAAATGTTTTGCGAACAACTTACAACAGGTACTGGAGCACATGCAGTGCCCCGACAATGGAAATGTTTTCAGAGCAGCTTACAACAGGGACTGGAGCACATGCAGTCCCCGAGACAATGGAAATGTTTTCAGAGCAACTTACAACAGGGACTGGAGCACATGCAGTGCCCCAGACAATGGAAATGTTTTCCAAGCAACTTACAACAGGGACTGGAGCACATGCAGTGTCCCAGACAATGGAAATGTTTTCCGAGAAACTTACAACAGGGACTGGAGCTCATGCAATGCCCCAGACAATGGAAATGTTTTCAGAGCAACTTACAACAGGGACCCAAGAACATGCAGTGCCCCGGACCAAGGAAATGTTTTCCAAGCAACGTACAACAGGGACTGGAGCACATGCAGTGCTCCAGACAATGGAAATGTTTTCAGAGCAACTTACAACAGGGACCCAAGAACATGCAGTGCCCCAGACTATGGAAATGTTTTCCCAGCAACGTACAACAGAGACTGGAGCACATGCAGTGTCCCAGACAATGGAAATGTTTTCAGAGCAACTTACAACAGAGACGGGAGCTCATGCTGTGTCCGAGACAATGGAAATGTTTTCCGAGCAACTTGCAACAGAGACTGGAGCACATGCAGTGTCCCAGACAATGGAAATGTTTTCAGAGCAACTTACAACAGGGACCGAAGAACATGCAGTGCGCCAGACTATGGAACTGTTTTCCGAGCATCTTACAACAGAGACTGGAGCACATGCAGTGTCCCAATCAATGGAAATGTTTTCAGAGCAACTTACAACAGAGACTGGAGCACATGCAGTGCCCCAGACAATGGAAATGTTTTAGTGCAACTGACAACTGGGACTGGAGCACATGCAGTCCCCAATACAATGGAAATGTTTTCAGAGCAACTTACAACAGAGACTGGAGCACATGCAGTGCCCCAGACAATGGAAATGTTTTCCGAGCAATTTACAACATGGACTGGAGCACATGCAGTGTCCCAGACAATGGAAATGTTTTCAGAGCAATTTACAACAGGGACTGGAGCACATGCAGTGCCCCAGCCAATGGAAATGTTTTCAGAGCAATTTACAATACGGACTGGAGCACATGTAGTGCTCCAGACAATGGAAATGTTTTCAGAGCAACTTACAACAGGGACTGGAGCGCATGAAGTCCCCCAGAGAATGGAAATGTTTTCCAAGCAACATTCAACAGGGACTGGAGCACATGCAGTGTCCCAGACAATGGAAATGTTTTCCGAGCAACTTACAACAGAGACTGGAGCACATGCAGTGTCCCAGACAATGGAAATGTTTTTAGAGCAACTTACAACAGGGACTGGAGCGCATGAACTCCCCCAGACAATGGAAATGTTTTCCAAGCAACTTACAACAGGGACTGGAACACATGCAGTGTCCCAGACAATGGAAATGTTTTCCGAGCAACTTACAACAGGGACTGGTGCACATGCAGTGTCCCAGACAATGGAAATGTTTTCCAAGCAACTTACAAAAGGGACCGAAGAACATGCAGTGTCCCAGACAATGGAAATGTTTTCCGAGCATCTTACAACAAAGACTGGAGCACATGCAGTGTCCCAATCAATGGAAATGTTTTCAGAGCAACTTACAACAGAGACTGGAGCACATGCAGTGTTCCAGACAATGGAAATGTTTTCCGAGCAACTTCCAACAGGGACTGGAGCACATGCAGTGTTCCAGACAATGGAAATGTTTTCAGAGCAACTTACAACAGGGACTGGAGCACAGGCAGTGTCCCAGACAATGGAAATGTTTTCAGAGCAACTTATAACAGAGACTTGGGCACATGCATTGCCCCAGACAATGGAAATGTATTCTGAGCAATTAACAACAGGGACTGGAGCACATGCAGTGCCCCAGAAAATGGAAATGTTTTCAGTGCAACTTGCAACAGGGACTGGAGCACATGCAGTGTCCCATACAATGGAAATGTTTTCCGAGCAACTTACAACAGGGACTGGAGCACATGCAGTGTTCGAGACAATGGAAATGTTTTCTGAGCAACTTACAACAGGGACTGGAGCACAGGCAGTGTCCCAGACAATGGAAATGTTTTCAGAGCAACTTACAACAGAGACTTGGGCACATGAAGTGCCCCAGACAATGGAAATGTATTCTGAGCAATTTACAACAGGGACTGGAGCACATGCAGTGCCCCAGACAATGGAAATGTTTTCAGAGCAACTTGCAACAGAGACTGGAGCACATGCAGTCCCCCAGACAATGGAAATGTTTTCCGAGCAACTTACAACAGGGTCTGGAGCACATGCAGTGCCCCAGACAATGGAAATGTTTTCAGAGCAACTTCCAACAGAGACTGGAGCACATGCAGTGTCCCAGACAATGGAAATGTTTTCCGAGCAACTTACAACAGGGACTGGAGCACATGCAGTGCCCCAGACAATGGAAAGGTTTTCCAAGCAACTTACAACAGAGACTGGAGCACATGCAGTGTCCCAGACAATGGAAATGTTTTCCGAGCAACTTACAACAGGGACCGAAGAACATGCAGTGCTACAGACTATGGAAATGTTTTCCGAGCATCTCACAACAGAGACTGGAGCACATGCAGTGTACCAATCAATGGAAATGTTTTCAGAGCAACTTACAACAGAGACTGGAGTACATACAGTGTCCCAGACAATGGAAATGTTTTCCGAGCAACTTGCAACTGGGACTGGAGCACATGCAGTGCTCCAGACAATGGAAATGTTTTCCGAGCAATTTTCCACCGGGACTGGAGCACATGCAGTTTCCCAGACAATGGAAATGTTTTCAGAGCAACTTACAACAGGGACTGGAGCACATGCAGTGCTCCAGACAATGGAAATGTTTTCAGAGCAACTTACAACAGAGACTGGAGCACATGCAGTGCCCCAGACAATGGAAATGTTTTCAGAGCAACTTCCAACAGAGACTGGAGCACATGCAGTGTCCCAGACAATGGAAATGATTTCCGAGCAACTGACAACAGAGACTGGAGCACATGCAGTCCCCCAGACAATGGAAATGTTTTCCGAGCTACTTACAACAGGGACTGGAGCACATGCAGTGTCCCAGACAATGGAAATGTTTTGCGAACAACTTACAACAGGTACTGGAGCACATGCAGTGCCCCGACAATGGAAATGTTTTCAGAGCAGCTTACAACAGGGACTGGAGCACATGCAGTCCCCGAGACAATGGAAATGTTTTCAGAGCAACTTACAACAGGGACTGGAGCACATGCAGTGCCCCAGACAATGGAAATGTTTTCCAAGCAACTTACAACAGGGACTGGAGCACATGCAGTGCCCCAGACAATGGAAATGTTTTCAGAGCAACTTACAACAGGGACCCAAGAACATGCAGTGCCCCGGACCAAGGAAATGTTTTCCAAGCAACGTACAACAGGGACTGGAGCACATGCAGTGCTCCAGACAATGGAAATGTTTTCAGAGCAACTTACAACAGGGACCCAAGAACATGCAGTGCCCCAGACTATGGAAATGTTTTCCCAGCAACGTACAACAGAGACTGGAGCACATGCAGTGTCCCAGACAATGGAAATGTTTTCAGAGCAACTTACAACAGAGACGGGAGCACATGCTGTGTCCGAGACAATGGAAATGTTTTCCGAGCAACTTGCAACAGAGACTGGAGCACATGCAGTGTCCCAGACAATGGAAATGTTTTCAGAGCAACTTACAACAGGGACCGAAGAACATGCAGTGCGCCAGACTATGGAACTGTTTTCCGAGCATCTTACAACAGAGACTGGAGCACATGCAGTGTCCCAATCAATGGAAATGTTTTCAGAGCAACTTACAACAGAGACTGGAGCACATGCAGTGCCCCAGACAATGGAAATGTTTTAGTGCAACTGACAACTGGGACTGGAGCACATGCAGTCCCCCATACAATGGAAATGTTTTCAGAGCAACTTACAACAGAGACTGGAGCACATATAGTGCCCCAGACAATGGAAATGTCTTCCGAGCAATTTACAACATGGACTGGAGCACATGCAGTGTCCCAGACAATGGAAATGTTTTCAGAGCAATTTACAACAGGGACTGGAGCACATGCAGTGCCCCAGCCAATGGAAATGTTTTCAGAGCAATTTACAATACGGACTGGAGCACATGTAGTGCCCCAGACAATGGAAATGTTTTCAGAGCAACTTACAACAGGGACTGGAGCGCATGAAGTCCCCCAGAGAATGGAAATGTTTTCCAAGCAACATACAACAGGGACTGGAGCACATGCAGTGTCCCAGACAATGGAAATGTTTTCCGAGCAACTTACAACAGAGACTGGAGCACATGCAGTGTCCCAGACAATGGAAATGTTTTTAGAGCAACTTACAACAGGGACTGGAGCGCATGAACTCCCCCAGACAATGGAAATGTTTTCCAAGCAACTTACAACAGGGACTGGAACACATGCAGTGTCCCAGACAATGGAAATGTTTTCCGAGCAACTTACAACAGAGACTGGAGCACATGCATGGTCCCAGACAATGGAAATGTTTTCCGAACAACTTACAACAGGGACTGGAGCACATGCAGTGTCCCAGACAATGGAAATGTTTTCAGAGCAACTTACAACAAGGACCGAAGAACATGCAGTGTCCCAGACAATGGAAATGTTTTCCGAGCAACTTACAACAGGGACCGAAGAACATGCAGTGTCCCAGACAATGAAAATGTTTTCTGAGCAACTTACAACAGAGACTGAAGCACATGCAGTGTCCCAGACAATGGAAATGTTTTCCAAGCAACTTACAAAAGGGACCGAAAAACATGCAGTGTCCCAGACAATGGAAATGTTTTCTGAGCATCTTACAACAGAGACTGAAGCACATGCAGTGTCCCAATCAATGGAAATGTTTTCAGAGCAACTTACAACAGAGACTGGAGCACATGCAGTGTTCCAGACAATGGAAATGTTTTCCGAGCATCTTCCAACAGGGACTGGAGCACATGCAGTGTTCCAGACAATGGAAATGTTTTCAGAGCAACTTACAACAGGGACTGGAGCACAGGCAGTGTCCCAGACAATGGAAATGTTTTCAGAGCAACTTGCAACAGGGACTGGAGCACATGCAGTGCCCCAGACAATGGAAATGTTTTCCGAGCAACTTCCAACAGGGACTGGAGCACATGCAGTGTTCCAGACAATGGAAATGTTTTCCGAGCAACTTACAACAGGGACTGGAGCACAGGCAGTGTCCCAGACAATGGAAATGTTTTCAGAGCAACTTACAACAGAGACTTGGGCACATGCAGTGCCCCAGACAATGGAAATATATTCTGAGCAATTAACAACAGGGACTGGAGCACATGCAGTGCCCCAGACAATGGAAATGTTTTCAGAGCAACTTGCAACAGGGACTGGAGCACATGCAGTGTCCCATACAATGGAAATGTTTTCCGAGCAACTTACAACAGGGACTGGAGCACATGCAGTGTTCCAGACAATGGAAATGTTTTCCGAGCAACTTACAACAGGGACTGGAGCACAGGCAGTGTCCCAGACAATGGAAATGTTTTCAGAGCAACTTACAACAGAGACTTGGGCACATGCAGTGCCCCAGACAATGGAAATGTATTCTGAGCAATTTACAACAGGGACAGGAGCACATGCAGTGCCCCAGACAATGGAAATGTTTTCAGAGCAACTTGCAACAGAGACTGGAGCACATGCAGTGTCCCAGACAATGGAAATGTTTTCCGAACAACTTACAACAGGGACTGGAGCACATGCAGTGTCCCAGACAATGGAAATGTTTTCCGAACAACTTACAACAGGGACTGGAGCACATGCAGTGCCCCAGACAATGGAAATGTTTTCAGAGCAACTTGCAACAGAGACTGGAGCACATGCAGTGTCCCAGACAATGGAAATGTTTTCCGAGCAACTTACAACAGGGACCAAAGTACATGCAGTGCCCCAGACTATGGAAATGTTTTCAGAGCAACTTACAACCGAGACTGGAGCACATGCAGTGCCCCAGACAATGGAAATTTTTTCAGAGCAACTTACAACAGGGACTGGAGCACATGCAGTCCCCCAGACAACGGAAATGTTTTCCGAGCAACTTACAACAGGGACTGGAGCACATGCAGTCCCCCATACAATGGAAATGTTTTCAGAGCAACTTACAACAGAGACTGGAGCACATGCAGTGCCCCAGACAATGGAAATGTCTTCCGAGCAATTTACAACATGGACTGGAGCACATGCAGTGTCCCAGACAATGGAAATGTTTTCAGAGCAATTTACAACAGGGACTGGAGCACATGCAGTGCCCCAGCCAATGGAAATGTTTTCAGAGCAATTTACAATACGGACTGGAGCACATGTAGTGCCCCAGACAATGGAAATGTTTTCAGAGCAACTTACAACAGGGACTGGAGCGCATGAAGTCCCCCAGAGAATGGAAATGTTTTCCAAGCAACATACAACAGGGACTGGAGCACATGCAGTGTCCCAGACAATGGAAATGTTTTCCGAGCAACTTACAACAGAGACTGGAGCACATGCAGTGTCCCAGACAATGGAAATGTTTTTAGAGCAACTTACAACAGGGACTGGAGCGCATGAACTCCCCCAGACAATGGAAATGTTTTCCAAGCAACTTACAACAGGGACTGGAACACATGCAGTGTCCCAGACAATGGAAATGTTTTCCGAGCAACTTACAACAGAGACTGGAGCACATGCACGGTCCCAGACAATGGAAATGTTTTCCGAACAACTTACAACAGGGACTGGAGCACATGCAGTGTCCCAGACAATGGAAATGTTTTCAGAGCAACTTACAACAAGGACCGAAGAACATGCAGTGTCCCAGACAATGGAAATGTTTTCCGAGCAACTTACAACAGGGACCGAAGAACATGCAGTGTCCCAGACAATGAAAATGTTTTCTGAGCAACTTACAACAGAGACTGAAGCACATGCAGTGTCCCAGACAATGGAAATGTTTTCCAAGCAACTTACAAAAGGGACCGAAAAACATGCAGTGTCCCAGACAATGGAAATGTTTTCTGAGCATCTTACAACAGAGACTGAAGCACATGCAGTGTCCCAATCAATGGAAATGTTTTCAGAGCAACTTACAACAGAGACTGGAGCACATGCAGTGTTCCAGACAATGGAAATGTTTTCCGAGCATCTTCCAACAGGGACTGGAGCACATGCAGTGTTCCAGACAATGGAAATGTTTTCAGAGCAACTTACAACAGGGACTGGAGCACAGGCAGTGTCCCAGACAATGGAAATGTTTTCAGAGCAACTTGCAACAGGGACTGGAGCACATGCAGTGCCCCAGACAATGGAAATGTTTTCCGAGCAACTTCCAACAGGGACTGGAGCACATGCAGTGTTCCAGACAATGGAAATGTTTTCCGAGCAACTTACAACAGGGACTGGAGCACAGGCAGTGTCCCAGACAATGGAAATGTTTTCAGAGCAACTTACAACAGAGACTTGGGCACATGCAGTGCCCCAGACAATGGAAATATATTCTGAGCAATTAACAACAGGGACTGGAGCACATGCAGTGCCCCAGACAATGGAAATGTTTTCAGAGCAACTTGCAACAGGGACTGGAGCACATGCAGTGTCCCATACAATGGAAATGTTTTCCGAGCAACTTACAACAGGGACTGGAGCACATGCAGTGTTCCAGACAATGGAAATGTTTTCCGAGCAACTTACAACAGGGACTGGAGCACAGGCAGTGTCCCAGACAATGGAAATGTTTTCAGAGCAACTTACAACAGAGACTTGGGCACATGCAGTGCCCCAGACAATGGAAATGTATTCTGAGCAATTTACAACAGGGACAGGAGCACATGCAGTGCCCCAGACAATGGAAATGTTTTCAGAGCAACTTGCAACAGAGACTGGAGCACATGCAGTGTCCCAGACAATGGAAATGTTTTCCGAACAACTTACAACAGGGACTGGAGCACATGCAGTGTCCCAGACAATGGAAATGTTTTCCGAACAACTTACAACAGGGACTGGAGCACATGCAGTGCCCCAGACAATGGAAATGTTTTCAGAGCAACTTGCAACAGAGACTGGAGCACATGCAGTGTCCCAGACAATGGAAATGTTTTCCGAGCAACTTACAACAGGGACCAAAGTACATGCAGTGCCCCAGACTATGGAAATGTTTTCAGAGCAACTTACAACCGAGACTGGAGCACATGCAGTGCCCCAGACAATGGAAATTTTTTCAGAGCAACTTACAACAGGGACTGGAGCACATGCAGTCCCCCAGACAACGGAAATGTTTTCCGAGCAACTTACAACAGGGACTGGAGCACATGCAGTGCTCCAGACGATGGAAATGTTTTCCAAGCAACTTACAACAGAGACTGGAGCACATGCAGTCCCCCAGACAATGGAAATGTTTTCCGAGCAACTTACAACAGGGACCAAAGTACATGCAGTGCCCCAGACTATGGAAATGTTTTCAGAGCAACTTACAACCGAGACTGGAGCACATGCAGTGCCCCAGACAATGGAAATTTTTTCAGAGCAACTTACAACAGGGACTGGAGCACATGCAGTCCCCCAGACAACGGAAATGTTTTCCGAGCAACTTACAACAGGGACTGGAGCACATGCAGTGCCCCAGATGATGGAAATGTTTTCCAAGCAACTTACAACAGAGACTGGAGCACATGCAGTGCCCCAGACGATGGAAATGTTTTCCAAGCAACTTACAACAGAGACTGGAGCACATGCAGTGTCCCAGACAATGGAAATGTTTTCCGACCAACTTACAACAGGGACCGAAGAACATGCAGTGCTACAGACTATGGAAATGTTTTCCGAGCATCTCACAACAGAGACTGGAGCACATGCAGTGTCCCAATCAATGGAAATGTTTTCAGAGCAACTTACAACAGAGACTGGAGTACATGCAGTGTCCCAGACAATGGAAATGTTTTCTGAGCAACTTGCAACATAGACTGGAGCACATGCAGTGTCCCAGACAATGGAAATGTTTTCCGAGCAATTTACCACCGGGACTGGAGCACATGCAGTTTCCCAGACAATGGAAATGTTTTCCGAGCAACTTCCAACAGAGACTGGAGCACATACAGTGTCCCAGACAATGGAAATGTTTTCAGAGCAACTTACAACAGGGACCCAAGAACATGCAGTCCCCCAGACAATGGAAATGTTTTCAGAGCAACTTACAGCAGAGACTGGAACACATGCAGTGTTCCAGACAATGGAAATGTTTTCCGAGCCACTTACAACAGGGACTGGAGCACATGCATTCCCCCAGACAATGGAAATGTTTTCCGAGCAACTTACAACAGGGACTGGAGCACATGCAGTGTCCCAGACAATGGAAATGTTTTCCGAGCAACTTACAACAGGTACTGGAGCACATGCAGTGCCCCAGACAATGGAAATGTTTTTGGAGCTGCTTACAACAGGGACTGGAGCACATGCAGTCCCCGAGACAATGGAAATGTTTTCAGAGCAACTTACAACAGGGACTGGAGCACATGCAGTGCCCCAGACAATGGAAATGTTTTCCAAGCAACTTACAACAGGGACTGGAGCACATGCAGTGTCCCAGTCAATGGAAATGTTTTCCGAGCAACTTACAACAGGGACTGGAGCACATGCAGTGCTCCAGACAATGGAAATGTTTTCAGAGCAACGTACAACAGGGACCCAAGAACATGCAGTGCCCCAGACTATGGAAATGTTTTCCAAGCAATGTACAACAGAGACTGGATCACATGCAGTCCCCCAGACAATGGAAATGTTTTCAGAGCAACTTACAACAGAGGCGGGAGCACATGCTGTGTCCCAGACAATGGAAATGTTTTCCGAGCAACTTACAACAGAGACTGGAGCACATGCAGTGTCCCAGACAATGGAAATGTTTTCCGAGCAACTTACAACAGGGACCGAAGAACATGCAGTGCGCCAGACTATGGAAATGTTTTCCGAGCATCTTACAACAGAGACTGGAGCACATGCAGTGTCCCAATCAATGGAAATGTTTTCAGAGCAACTTACAACAGAGACTGGAGCACATGCAGTGTCCCAGACAATGGAACTGTTTTCCAAGCAACTTACAACAGAGACTGGAGCACATGCTGTGCCCCAGACAATGGAAATGTTTTCTGAGCAACTTACAACAGGGACCCGGGCACATGCAGTGTCCCAGACTATGGAAATGTTTTCAGAGCAACTTACAACAGAGACTAGAGCACATGCAGTGCCCCAGACAATGGAAATATTTTCCGAGCAACTTACAACAGGGACCCGAGCACATGCAGTGCCCCAGACAATGGAAATGTTTTCAGAGCAACTTACCTTGGAGCAATCTCCCCTTTCTGATAACAATGAAGCAGACTGAAATCTTCAAAACAACTAAATAATTGCGATAAAATGCGAGAAATCGCCCGACAAAACCTCTCCTCCTTCCATTTTCAGAAACTCGCGCCGGAGCTTGACGCATGCGTGAATATCTGAAGCTTGACGCATGTGTGCATACCCATTGGCGTTGCATAAAGCGCATGCGCAGAGGCCGACCCGGCGCGTTGTCCGAAGATGCAGACGTCACACGGTGACCTAATTGGTGCATGCGCTAACCAATCCTGGCAAGACGGAACGCAACGCATGCGCAGAGAGCAGGAGACCATCTGTGCATGTGCGCACCGCGGCGCGGCCTGATGACATCAGTGGGGGCCAGCATTGTCAGGAATCACTTTGATTCTTTATACAAGCACACAGAATGAGTGAACTGCAGATACAAATTCAACTTGAAGGGTACTGAGACATGGCTGCAAGATGGTCTGGGAACTAAATATACCAGGTTAAAAGGTCTACAGGAAAGATAGGGAAAATTGTAGCAGCAGGAGGGGTGCCTTTGTGACTAGGAATTAAATAATTCCATGATAAGAGAGGGTTTAATGAGAGATAATTCGGCAGTGGAGACTTTCTGGGTAGAATTAAGAAATAGAAAGGATTTCAGACTATAGTGGGTATAGGCCCCCTGGTATCAGCTGCAAAGTGGTAGATTGAATACATGCAGAGAATCGAAAAGCAAATAGCAAAGGCAGAATGGTTTTAATGGGGAATTTTAACTTTTGTATAGATTGGAACAAGCAGGCTAGCCCATATCAGAAAGGTAGTGCATTTCTTGAGTTTGTCCAAGGTAGTTTTCTGGAGCAATATGTCCTGGAGCCACAAAAGGGTCAGGCCGTATTAGATTTAGTAATGAGTAATGAGCCAGATTTAGATAACAGCCTAATGGTACATGAACATTTATCTAATAGTGATCATAACATGATCGCGTTCAACGTGGTATTTGAAAGGGAGAAATACAGAACAGCTACTAAGATTCTAGCTTTAGTAAGGCTGGCTTCAATGGGATGAGACGGAGTCTGTCCACAGTTAACAAATCTGTTAATGCGTAGCATGGCAGAAGGTGAGTCAGAGGTGTTCAAAAAGATTTTGTGATACAGAATGAGTTTATACCCCTAAGGGGCAAGAGCTCTACTTGCCAAAAAAGACAGCCATGGACAACTAAAGAGATAAGAGACAGCATAAAAGAAAAAGCATCCAAAAAAAGCAGAATCCTGACAACTGGGAAAGATGCAAAGAACGGCACAGAGTGATAAAAGAGCTACAAAAGGGGAGTATGAAAAGAAACTTGTAAGGACTATCAAAATCAACACAAAAATGTTTACAATTCTATTAGGAAAACAGGGTGGTCAGGAGCAATGTAGGTCCCCTTAAAAACTGGTAATGGTGATATTGTCAATGAAAATAAGGAACTGGCAGATATGCTGAATAATTAGTTTGCATCAGTATTTATAGTAAAGGAAGAGGTCAGAATGCCAGATATCCTTAGGAAACTAATTTTGTATCAAGGTCAGGGACTCACAAATTAACATAAGCAAAATAACAGTAATGAAGAAAATAATGGCACTAAAGAGTGACAAATCCCCAGGAGCAGATGGTTTCCATCCCAGGGATTTAAGGGAAGTAGGTGAGAACATTGCAGAGGCCCAAACTAACCATTCCTTTAGATTAGAAATTTGCATGCCACTCTGCTATTTGAGAAAGGTGAGAGAGGGAAACCAGGGAATTATAGACCAGTTAGCCTAACATCTGTTGTTGGGAAATTACTCAAGTCTATAATTAAGGATATTGTAACTGAACACCTTGAAAATTTTTGGCTGATTGGAGGGAGCTGGCATGGATTTATAAAGGTAGGTTATGACAGATAAATGTGATTGAATTTTTTTGAAGATATGACTAAAGTAGTGGACAGGGGAATGTCTATGGATGCTAGTTATATGAACTTCCAGAAGGTATAAGAGACTGTGAGCTAAAGTGAAACTCATGGAACTGGAAGCAAATTATTGACCTGGTTAGGAAATTGGCTGAGTGACAGGTGACTGAGCGTAGGGATAATGGCCAGGTACTCTAATTGGCAGAATGTAACTAGTGGTGTTGGGGCCTCAACGATTCACTAACTTAGATAATGGGATAGAAAGCCACATATTCAGATTTGCCAATGACACAAAGATAAGCAACAGTGTAAGCAGTGTGGATAGAAGCATAATATTACAAAGAGATATTGATAGATTAAGTTGATGGGAAAAACTGTGGCAAATGTAGGCAAATGTGAGGTCATCCACTTTGGACCTAAAAAGGATGGAAACAGTGGAGGTCCAAAGAGACTTGAGGTCCAGGTACATAGATAAAATGTCATGAACAGGTACAGAAAATAATCAAAAAGGCTAATGGAATGCTGGCCTTTATATCTAGAGGACTAGAATACAAGGAGTAGAAGTCATGCTTTAGCATGAGAGGTGATCTTATTTAAACATATATGATCCTGAGGGGATTGATAGAGTGGATATCGGGAGGATGTTTCCTCTTGTGGGGAATCTAGAACTAGAGGGCACAGTTTAAGAATAAAAGATGTCCCTTTTAAGACGGAGATGAACAGAAATTTTTTCTCTCAGAGGGTTGTTAGCCTGGAATTCTCTTCCCCAGAGAGCAGTGGAGGCAGGGTCATTGAATATTTTTAAGGCTAGGTTAAATAGATTCTTGATTGACAAGGGGAGGTTCAAAGGTTATAACGGGTAGACAGGGAAGTAGATTTGAGGCGACAATCAGATCAGCCATGATTTTATCAAATGCTGGAGCAGGCTTGATGGGCCGAGTGGCCACTCCTGCATCTAATTCGTATGTATGTTTGTATGATCTCATTGAATGGCGGATCAGGCTCAAGGGGATAAATGGCTTACTTCTGTTCCTATGAATGTGGTGCATATCCCTCCTTGCCCTCTCTGCAGCCTTTGACATGGTCGACCACACGATTCTCCTCCAATACCTTTTCTCCATTGTCCAGCTCGATAGGACTTCCTTCTCGCTTCCACTTTTACCTATCCAGTTGTAGCCAGAGCATCTCCCACAATGGCTTCTCTGCTTGCCCAAGAGCTGTCACCTTGGGAGATCCATAATTGCACTCTATCTCTTCCTCACCTACATGCTGCCCCTTGATGACAGGATCCACAGATATGGTGTCAGCTTCTATGTAGATGACGATGACACTCAACTCCACATCTCCACCACCTCTTTCAACTCTTCCACTGCCTCAGTACTGTATAATCATGGATGAGCTTCAGTTTCCTCCAGTTAAATATTGGGAAGACTTTAGTCCTCACAACTAACTTCATCCCCTCTCTCTAACCATTGTCTCAGGCTAAGACAGACTGTTTGCATCAGTGTCTTTTTCAGCTTTAACCTGAGTTTCAATCCCCTTATCATCTCTTTCAAAAACACTACCTACTTCCACCTCCTTAACACCACATTCACCCCTCCCTCAGTCCATTTGCCACTGAAACCTTCATCCATGCCTGTATCACTTCTAGACTTCCATTAGTGCAGGGTGATAGGGGTCTGGAACCCACTGCTTATAAGGCTAGTAGAAGCAGAAACCCTCAACTCATTTAAAAGGTGGCTGGAGAGACACCTCAAGTGCTGTAACCTGCAGGTCTATGAACCAAATGCTGGAAAGTGGGATTAGGCTGGGTGGCTCGTTTTTCGGCCAGTGCAGGCAAGATGGGCTAGGTGGCCACATTCTGTTCCCTAAACTTTCTATGATTCTATTCTCCTAACCTGTTGACCATCTTTCACCCTCAAACTTTAACTCATCCAAAACTCTGCTACTCATATCTTAGTCTGAGCCAGGTCTCGCATGTCCATTAATCTGTCCTTGCTGACCTACATTGGTTCCCAATATCTTAAATGTAAAATTCTCATTGTTTATTTAAATCCCTTTATGACATTACTTCTTCTTACCAGTGACCTCCTCCATAAACTCTCCATTCCTCCAACTTTGGCCTTTTGTGTTTCCCCTTCCTTCACTCCACCATTGTCAGATGTGCATTCAACCACCTTGGCCCTAGCTCTGGAATTCCCTCCCTAAACTCTGGCCCCTCTCCTTTTTAAACCTTACATCTTTGACCAAGTTCTTAGTCAGCCTTTTTAATATCTCCATATATGGCTCAATGCATTTCACAAGTAAATAAAGGTGAGTAAAATCAGAAGTTGGGTGCAATTTCTCTCAGCCACTCAATATTCAGACCATAGCTGAATAGATAGTTGTGTGGAATGTCTTAAAAAGGAAGCCTCTAGGAAAACAGCATTTACTTCCATGGTTATGTGCTTTTATTTATACCAGAAAATGTTGGAAATAATCAGCAGGTCTGGCAGCATCTGTGGAGAGAGAACCTGATATTGCCTGACCTACTGAGTATTGCCAGCATTTTCTATTTTTATTTCAGATTTTCAGCATCCACAGTATTTTGCTTTTGTAGTTGTATACCAACTGGACATTGATGGAGTAAAAGTCCTAGTCATTCAAAAACAACAACAACACAGTGCCTTTAATGTTGCAAAATGTCCCAAGGCAAAATTTGGCACTAAGCCACATAAGAAGATATAAAGACAGGTGAGACCAAAAATTAATCAAAGAAGAATGTTTAAGGAGCATCTTAAAGGGGAATAAAGACCTAGAGAAACGGAACAGTTTAGGGAGTGAATTCCAGAGCTTAGGGCCTAGGTAGCTGGGGCACCGCCAGCAATGTTGGAGCAATAAAAATTAGGGATGCACATGAGGCCAGAACTGGAGGAATGCAGAGATTTTGGAGGCTTGTTGGGCTTGAAAAGATTACAAAGAGAGGAAGGCAAGGCCATGGAATAATTTAAAAACAAGTATGGGAATTTAAAAATCAATGTGTTGCATAACCAGGAGCCAATGTGCGTCAGTGAGCACAGAGGTGATGGATGAACAAGACTTGGTACAAGTTAGGATGCAGACACCAGAGTTTTGGATGAAGTCAAGCTTATGGAAAGTGGAGGCTGGCCAGTCGAATCTAGAGTTAACAAAGACATGAATAAGGGTTTCAGCAACTGATGAGCTGAGGCAACGTCAGCGACAAGTGATGTTACAGAGGCAGAAGTAGGCAGGCTTGGTGAGGAAGAGGACATGTTGTCGGAAGCTCAGCTCAGGGTCACATAGAATGCCAAGATTGCAAACACTCTGGTTCAGCCTCAGCCAGAGGCCAGGGAGAGCAATGAAGTCAATGGCATGGACCAAAGACAATGACTTAGGTCTTCCCAATACTTAATTGGATGAAATCTGATTTCAATATGGAGAAGTGTAAGGCAATGCATTTGGGGAAGGCTAACAAGGCAAGTGAATATACAATAAATGGTAGGATACCGAGAACTTTAGAGGAACAGAGGGATTTTGGAGTGCCTGTCCACAGATCCCTGAAGGTGGCTGGACAGGTAGATAAGGTGATCAAGAAGGCATACGGGATACTTGCCTTTATTAGCCGAGGCATTGAATATAAGAGTTGGGAGGTTACGCTGGAATTGTATAAAGCACTAGTTAGGCCACAGCTGGAGTATTGCATGCAATTCTGGTCACCGCCCTATAGGAAAGATGTGATTGTACTAGAGAGGGTACAGAACAGATTTACGAGGATATTGCCTAGACTGGATAATTTTAGTTATGAGGAAAGATTGGATAGGCTAGCATTGTTTTCTTTAGAACAGAGGAGACTGGGGGGAGACCTAACTGAAGTGTATAAAATTATGAGGGGCAGGATTTTGTTCTGCCCTTGGAGGTGGGCATGGAGGCGGGGGGCAAACAAAATGGCAGGGGGCACCATTCCTGACATTGCCCAGGCCCCCTGCCACTTTGTCCAGGGCGGGGAAGACTGACAATGCCCTGGCCAAATTGAGGCCCTTATGTGGCCAATTAATGGCTACTTAAGGGCTTCATTCCACATCCACCTCAATTTTGTAGAAGGCGGAGGAGCCCACCACTACAGGGAGACACCTTCAAGCAAAGCCCGTCAGCCTCCTAGTGGAGTCGTGTGGGGGTCTCTTTTTTGGAGGCAATCTAAGGCCCCCAGCAGGCCTCCAGTGGTGATCGCCATCCACCCCCGCAGAAAAACCCCCTTCTCACCCTCACCATACACCACCCACCACCCCACCCCCCTGCCTGACTGGCCCAGGCGACCTTGACCGCGACCCCACTTGCCTGCCCCGGGGTCTCCGACATCCTCAGCACTGCCAGCAGTGGCCACCGCTCCCAGTGGTGCTGTCAGTATTGCAGAGCTGCCGGCCCTCCAATTCACTGGCAGCTCTGGAGGCAGGAGCTCGTCCCTTAAAGGGACAGTATCCCTGACAGCTGGCAGGTAATTCGCTACCCGCCGTTAACCAGCTACAGCAGTCCAACAGACAGTTGAGACGGGTTCATCCCCACCTTCTGACCCACCACCTGGAACCCAGTCACCGGAATAAAATCCGACATGAGGGGTCTGGATAGAGTGGATAGAAAGGCCCTATTCCCCTTTATTCTCCTTGGTTGAGGGATCCGTAACTAGGGGACATAGATTTATTGTAAGAGGTAGGAAGTTTAAAGGGGATTCGAGGGGAAATGTTTCACCCAGAGGGTGGTGGGGATCTGGAACTCTCTGTCTGAAAGGGTGATAGAGGCAGAAACCCTCATAACAATGAAAAAGTACTCGGATATGCACTTGAAGTGCCGTAACCTACAAGACTACAGACCAAGAGCTGGAAACTGGGATTAGGTAGGATGGCTACTTGGTGGCTGGCGTTGACACGATGGGCCAAATGGCCTCCTTCCATGCTGTAAATTTCTATGATTTCTCTGATTCTATAAAATTGCTGCTCATCCAATACTGGATGAAGGACAAGTAGCGTGACAAATCAGAGCCATCGGAGATCATGGGTTTATGCACAGGGCATCATTGGCAAGGACAGCATTTCTGGCTGAAGATGGTTGCAAATGCTTCAGCCTTCTCTTCTGCACTGTACTGGGCTCCCCCATCATTCAGGATGGGGATGTTTGTGGACCCTCCTCCTGTTAGTCGTTTAAATGTTCACCACCATTCACGACGGGTTGTGGAAGGACTGTTGAGCTTTGATCTGATCCGTCAGTTCACCGTCACTAGATGATTTACTTGAAAGAAAAGGATCATTCATTGATGTTTATATCACACACTTTGTGCCTTTTTCGAGATTGAAATTATTTTTTTATCTTTAATTTGATGTCATATTTTAAATGTCTTGGAACAGATGTGTATAAAAGTCCAGATCACAAGAAGACTGATGTCAGTGTTAGACAACTACTTTCCCTATTAGCTATCACTTGGAATGTTGACAGGAGGGAGCATTTTTAAAAAGTACTGCCGTCGGCTTTGCAGGGGGATGCCCTGAAGAAAATACTAGAGATAATCTGCAATCTTCAACCATTTCTCATTCTATAACCAAAAAATCACCACTTCAATTAAATCAAGTGCTTCAAGATGGTTTGAGAAGGTGGTTAGGCACTGTGTCAATGTAATTATTTGAGCAAGGGCAGACGAGCACTGCCAAACCAAGACATCAACAGTAGTTAGCTAACCTTTGCCAGCATCAAACAGGAGTAAGGGGAAGACCACCTTAAGGTCACAGTGCTCCTGAAACACCTCTGAACACCAGAGAGATCCACAAGGGGCTATCAAATTCCCTGCATAATATTATTCAGCACACTGCTGTCTAGGATAGCTTGAAGGAGGCGGAACTGGTAGAGGTCCAGCAAACTCGCTCCTTACTAGGAACCAGGTGGAAACAGACTGAGGTTTTTGACAAAAGTCAAGGCCACAGCTTGTTTCATTTACAAAGGAGAGCTATTGATTTGACAATTGAGTTCAAGTTGATCCGTTGGCAAAGAAACAGAAATATTTCAAGAGATAGTGGTATCTCAAGGGTACCGCAAAAAGTTATATAAAGTAACATATAACATTCCATTCACTGGTAACCAAGAGCAACTTGTTAACAATAGGTAGGGAGTGTAACCTTGCTTTCGTCTATCCACTCTTTGGCAATATCCACTCATTTTATAATCGTACACAACATCCTTGAAATTGGTAGGCAGCAAAAATGAAGTACCAAACAAAATAACTGGGATGCAATGTTGTTATAACTCCTTTTTCGTTGCTATAACTCTTACTTTCATAGAATAGGATTATCATCATTTGAACTGCTAAATGGATGTTGATCATAGGGTGGATCCCCGTCTGGAGAACCTTGGTTGGACAGCACTTGGAGTACTGTGTACAGTTCTGGTCGTCGTATTATAAAACGGATGTAGAAGCACTGAAGAGAGTGCAGAATAAGATTTATAAGCAAGATACCAGAACTGCACATTTGTACCTATCGGGAAATGATGAATAGTCTGGGTCTCTTTTCTTGTGAAAAGGGAAGGCTGAGCAGTGATCTCATAGAGGTCTTTAAAATTATGAGCAGTTTTAGTAGAGCAGACACAGGGAGAGTACTTTTGCTTGTGGGGAAGAGCAAAACTAGTGAACATCAATAGAAGATAGTCACCTAGAAATCAAATAGGGACTTTGGAAGAAACCTCTTTACCCAGAAAGTGGTTATAATGTGGAACTTGCTTCCACAGGGAGGCACGGACACGGTGGGCCGAAGGGCCTGTTTCTGTGCTGTATAACTCTATGACTCTAAATAGTTTAGATGCATTTAGAATAAGTTCTGAGGTAAAAGTGAAGGTTATGCTGATAGATGAGGAGAATGGAAGGAGGCTCAAGTGGAGGATAAATACTGGCATGGACTGACTGGGCCGAATAGCCTGTTTCTAAGCTGAATATTTTATGTATTGTCATTGACCAAAGAGACATGGGCCAGAACTTTTCGCTGGGCAGGAGGCCCTGCCTACCGGCCGGAAGGTCAATGACAAGCCCGCCTCTGCCGGGCCTGCAGAGCCAGGCCGGGATTTTTCGCTCCCAGGCCTTTAATTGATCTTGGGGGAGACATCCATCTCCTTAAGGCAGGAAGTCCCACCTACTGGAGCTGCCGGCCAATCAGCGGGCCGGCAGCTCTTAGTCCCAGCGGTTCCACTGGGAGTGATGGGCACTGCTGGGACTACACCCAGCCATCGCAAGCAAGGAGAAGAATGGCCCCAGAAGACAGGTAATTTTTAAGGACCTCGCCAGGGACAATTGGCTGGACCCCGGCGAGGCAAGGGGGGTCGGTTGGGGTGGTGGGGGGAGTGTTGTGCATTGGGGATGGTTGGGGGCTTCAGTGGTGGCCCTCTGTGGGGCACAGGGTGCCTGATCAGGAGGGCCGCACCCCAGCCCCCAAGAAGGCTGCCTGGTTTTACCGTCTGGCTGCCGAGGGTAAAATACCTGTGGCGGTGGGAGGAGGCCCTTAAGTGCCAGTTAATTGGCCACTTAAGGGCCTTCACCAGCCTGGAGCAGGCGGGCTGTTTCTCGCTGCCATCACCCCACATAAAATTGCAGCGGGGTGGATCCCCGTCTGGAGAAACAAGGCGCAACACAGGTGGGGAGGAGGTGGAGGTAAGTTTATCAGTGTGGGGGTTGGGATGATGCGGTCAAATTAACGTCATGGGTGTAGGTGATGGTGGGAAGGGTTGTAGTTTAAACTTGGTGCAGTTTGGGGGGGGTGGGTGGTAAAGGTCAGATGGTAAAGGTAAGTGTTTTGGTGGGGGAGAGAAGGGCCAGTAATTTAAATGTTATGGGGGGGGAGAGGGGCAAAATAAATGTATTCATTTAATTTTATTCCATATATCTTTAAAGATTTAAATATGCCAGTAAAGCTAACAGCCCTTTAAAAATGGCGTCAGTGCCTGCTCACAGGCAGCTGACGCCAGTGCTGGGGACGGACAGCCCGCCCCCCCCCCCCCCTCCATGTGATTGGGGTGGGGTGGGGTGGGGTGGGGTGGGGTGGCCCACCCCGCCTATTTAAATAAGCCACCGCATTTGAGATCGCGGTGGCTCTTTGGCGTGCAACCCGCACAAGCAGGTCACCATTTTTGAAGCTTGCCACCCTTATAAAATCCAGCCCATGATCACTTTGACAGAATTCCTCAAGGAGACCTAGAGCTTACCTGTTACCTCTAAAGGTTCTGGTATGATTAGGCCAAGAGTATAGAATAGGTCAGAAAATGTTCCAATGGAACATTTGGAAGACATAAAGCACATTATCTGGTCCATTCAGAAACACTTTTTATTTGCCACGAGTCCATCCCCCTTTCTGGTTGCTTACTGCTGAACCAGATTGCTCTCAACATTGGAAGACTTTCACCCAGAGCTTAGCTTCAAAGCCCACATTTGAGCTTCAAACCCTATGTTATCTGGCCAGTTACTTCCACAACATAACCTCCTCTAGTCCTTCCTTACGCCACCTTGCTGTTAAAGCCCATATCTATGCTGTTGTCACATACAGAGTCAGTTTCTTGCAATGCCTGACTTCCATCTTCCATAAGTTTCAGCTTGTTCAGAATTTGGCCACCAACATCCTGACTCTCATTAAGTTCCATTTTCTGAAGAAAGGCTGGTGAGAACTCTGATGAACCGTATGTTATAAATCATCATTACACTTTATTGGATTATTAGTCTAATCCTTAATTTATAACTCTACCTGATTTGATATATTAAAATAATCTGTTCAATCTCTGGTTTATGGAAACATTTCCATCTATCTAAATTGTATGTGAAAACATAGCACAAAACTTTGCTTCATCTAGTAACAGTAGTACAAGTATGAAAATTCTTAATCTGGGTCCATGCACTTAATTCAATGAAAAGCTCGCGATTTCAGATCACAAAGAATACAGTTTAACTATTGTCATGCTGTTGTAGATATTACAAAAGAATCCAAATCTTTAACAATAAATCACAATGTTACAAGTTATCCACAAGTCCATGTTAAATGTTGCAGAACAGATTTAGGAGCATTTCCAACAGTTAAAATAGACAGGATTTCAGCATCTGCAAAGAATTATTTATTTTCCTCTGCAGTGTCGAAGAGAGAACACATTAAAATTGAATACTTCATTCTGGTAGATGGATCTATTTAAGACACGTAGTCACTTGACAAAAATGATTAAAATCACTTAATCTGCCAAGCGCCTGCTGTCCATGCAGGCAACCTTCTCTTTTGGCAGTGCTTTAATTGAATCACGATATTATAATATCCTTCAGGCTCTTTGTTAGGATGACAAAAATATATTTTTTCACTTCTTTGAAGGGATGGTTCCTTCACGTTTCTTACAAATATAAACAACAGCTTTCACCACTCATCTTGGATGGCTCCACCCTTCTTCATCTAAATACTGCCCCTTGGCGACATTTTGCATAATGTGACATCATCCAAAAACACAGCATCAGCTTCCACACATACGCTGACAATACCCAGTTCTACCTCACCATCACCTCTCTCAGCCCTTCCATTGTCTCTAAATTGTCAGACTGCTTGTACAACATCCGGTAATGGAGGAGCAGAAATTTCCTCCAACTAAATATTGCGAAGACTGAAGCCATTGTCTTCGGATCCTGTCACAAAATTTGTTCCCTAGCTACTGACTCCAACCCTCTCCCTGGCAGCTGTCTTAGGCTGAACCAGACTGTTCACAATCTTAGTATTATATTTGATCTCAAGATGGACTTCCAGCTACATATCCGCACCATCACCAAGACCGCCTACTTACACCTCTGTAACATCACCCGACTCCACCCCTGCCTCAGCTCATCTGCTGCTGGCCTCATCCATGCCTTTATTACCTCTAGACTTGACTACTCCAATGCACATCTGACCAGCCTCCCATATTCTACCTTCCATAAACTTGGTCATCCAAAACTCTGTTGCCTGTGTCCTAACTTGCACCAAGTCCCATTCGCCCCGTGCTCACTCATCTACATTGAATCACAGAATCACAGAATCGTTACAGTGCAGAAGGAGGCCATTCAGCCCATCGTGTCTGTACTGTCTCTCTGAAAGAGCAATTCCCTCAGTTTTATTGCCCTACCTTCTCCCCCTAACCCTGCACATTCTTCCTTTTCATATAACAGTCTAATTCCCTTTTGAATTCTTCAATTGAACCTGCCTCCACCATGTCCACAGGCAGTGCATTCCAGACCTTAACCACTTGCAGCGTGAAAAAGTTTTTTCTCATGTCACTTTTGCTTCTCTTACCAAATACTTTACATCTCTGCGCTCTCATTCTCAATCCTTTCACGAGTGGGAATAGTTTCTCTCTATCTACTCTGTCCAGACCCTTCATGATATTAAATACCTCTATCAAATCACCTCTCAGCCTTCTCTTCTCCAAGGAAAACAGTCCTAACTTCTTGAATCTATCTTCATAACTGAAGTTCCTCATCCCTGGAACCATTCTCATGAATCTTTTCTGTACTTTCTCCAAAGCCCTCACATCTTTCCTAAAGTGCGGCGTCCAGAACTGGATACAATACTCCAGCTGAGGCCGAACTAGTGTCTTATACCAATTCAACACAACTTCCATTCTCTATGCCCCTAATAATAAAGCCCAGGACACTGTGTGCTTTATTAACTGCTCTCTCAACCTGTCCTGCCACCTTCAATGATTTATGCACATATACGCCAAGGTCCTTCTGCTCCTGCACCCCCTTTCAAATTGTACCCTTTATTGTATATTTTCTCTCCATGTACTCTACCAAAATGAATCACTTCACATTTCTCTGAATTGAACTTCATCTGCCACCTGTCTGCCCATTCCAACTTGTCTATGTCAATTTGAAGTTCTACACTATCCTCCTCACAGTTCACAATGCTTCCAGGTTTCGTATCATCTGCAAACTTTGAGATTGTGCCCTGTACACCAAGGAATAGGTCATTAATACATATCAGAAAAAGCAAGGGTCCCAACACTGATCCCTGGGGAACTCCACTACAAACCTTCCTCCAGCCCGAAAAGCATCCATTAACCACTACTCTTTGTTTCCTGTCACTCAGCCAATTTCGTGTCCATGTTGCTACTGTCCATTTTATTCCATGAGCTACAAGTTTGCTGACAAGTCTGTTGTGTGGCACTGTATCAAACGCCTTTTGAAAGTCCATTTACATCACATCAACAGCATTGCCCTCAACCTTTCTGTTACCTCCTCAAAAAACTCCAGCAAGTTAGTTAAACATGATTTTCCTTAAGAAGTCCATGCTGGCTTTCCTTAATTAACTCACATTTGTCCATTTGATTATTGATTTTGTCCCGAATTATTCTTTCTATAAGTTTCCCACCACCAAAGTTAAACTGACTGGCCTGTAGTTGCTGGGCTTATTTTTACACCCTTTTTTGAACAAGGGTGTAACGTTTGCAATTCTGCTGTCCTCTGGCACAACCCCCAAGTCTAAGGAAGACTGAAAAATTACAGCCAGTGCATCTGCGATTTCCACCCTCACTTCCCTCAGTATCCTTGGATGCATCTCATCTGGTCCTGGTATTTTATCCACTTTATGTGTAGACAGCCTATCTAATACTTCTTTATCAATTTTAAACCCCGCTAGTGTCTGACCTACCTCCTCTTTCAACATTGCCTGGGTTGTATCTTCTTCCTTGGTAAAGACAGATGCAAAGTATTCATTTAATACCTGAGATGTGCCCTCTGCCTCCATGTTTAATTCCCCTTTCTGGTTCCTAATCGGCCCACTCCTCCTTTTACCACCCTTTTACTATTTATATGCCTATAGAAAACTTCGAGATTTCCCTTAATGCTAGCTACCAGTCTCTTTTCATGCTCTCTCTTTGCTTCTCTTATTTGCTTTTTCACTTCCCCTCTGGACCTTCTATATTCAGTCTGGTTCTCAATAGTATTTTCTACCTCACATCTGTCATAAGCACACTTTTTCTTCTTTTATCTTAATCTCTACCTCTTTTATCTTAATCTCTACCTCGTTTGTCACCCAGGGAGCTCCGGTTTGTTTGCCTTACTTTTCCCCTTCGAGGGAACATACCTTGACTGTGCCTGAACTATCTCTTCTTTGAAGGTAGTCCATTGTTCATCTATCGGTTTTCCTGCCAGCTTTTGACTCCAATTTATCCACCCCAGTTCCGTTCTTATCCCATTGAAGTTGGCTTTCCCGCAGTTAATTATTCTTACCCTGGATTGCTCTTTGTCCTTTTCCATAGTCAGCCTAAACCTTATGATACAATGATAACTATCCCCTAAATGTTCTCCTACTGATACTTGATCCACTTGGCCCACCTCATTTCCAAGAACCAGGTCTAGCAGTGCCTCCTTTCTCATTGGACTAGCAACATACTGTTGTAGAAAATTTTCCTAACACACTCGAGGAACTCTTGCCCCTCACTGCCCTTTACACTACTATTATCCCAGTCTTTGGAGTCATAGAGTTATACAGCACAGAAACAGGCCCTTTGGACCATCCTGTCTGTGCCGGCCATACAGCACCCAACTATTCTAATCCCATATTTCTGCACTTGGCCCTTAGCCTTGTATGCGATGGCGTTTCAAGTGCTCATCTAAATATTTCTTAAATGTTGTGAGGGTTCCTGCCTCCACCACCTCTTCAGGCAGTGTGTTCCAGATTCCAACCACCCTCTGGGTGATAAAATGCTTCCTCAAATCTCCCCAAACCTCCTGCCCCTTACCTTAAATCTATGCCCCCTGGTTCTTGACCCCTCCGCTAAGGGAAAAAGTTTCTTCCTATCTAACCTGTCAATGCCCCTCATAATCTTGTACACCTCAATCATGTCCCCCCTCAGCCTTCTCTGCTCTAAGGAAAACAACTCTAGCCTTTTCAGTCTCTCTTCAGAGCTGAAATGCTCCAGCCCAGGCAAATGGTGAATCTCCTCTGCACCCTCTCCAGTGCAATCACATCCTACCTATAGTGTGGTGACCAGAACTGTACACAGTACTCCAGCTGTGGCCTAACTAGCATTTTATATAGCTCCATCATAACCTCCCTGCTCTTATATTCGATGCCTCAGCTAATAAAGGCAGGTATCCCACATGCCTTCCTAACCACCTTCTCTACCTGTGCTGCTGCCTTCAGTAATCTATGGACAAGTACACCAAGGTCCTTCTGACTTTCTGTACTTCCTACGGCCCTACCATCCATTGTATATTCCCTTGCCTTGTTAGTCCTCTCAAAATGCATTACCTCACACTTTTCAGGATTAAATTCCATTTGCCACTGCTCCGACCATTTTACCTGCCCATCTATATCTCCCTGTAATCTAAGGATTTCCTCCTCACTATTTATAACACCAGTTTTCGTGTCATCTGCGAACTTACTGATCATACCTCCTATATTCACGTCTAAATCATTAATGTACACTACAAACAGCAAGGGTCCCAGCACCGATCCCTGTGGTACACCACTGGTCACAGGCTTCCAATCGCAAAAACAGCCCTCGACCATTACCCTCTGCCTCCTGCCACTAAGCCAATTTTGGATCCAATTTGCCAAATGGCCCTGGATCCCTGGGCTCTTACCTTCTTAACCAATCTCCCATGCGGGACCTTATCAAAAGACTTACTGAAATCCATGTATACGTTATCCACTGCTTTGCCCTCATCGACACATCTAGTCACCTCCTCGGAAAATTCAATCAATTTAGTTAGGCACGATCTCCCCTTGACAAAGCCATGCTGACTATCCCTGATTAATACCTGCCTCTCCAAGTGGAGATTAATCCTGTCCCTCAGAAATTTTTCCAATACTTTCCCAACCATTGATGTTAGACTCACCGGCCTGTAATTACCTGGTTTATCCCGACTATCCTTCTTGAATAATGGCACCACATTCGCTGTCTTCCAGTCCTCTGGTACCTCTCCTATGGCCAGAAAGGATTTGAAAATTTGTGTCAAATTTTGCTATCTCCTCCCTTGCCTCACATAACAGCCTGGGATGCATCTCATCTGGGCCTGAGGATTTATCCACTTTTAGAGGTCATTGCACCTCACTGGACAGCTACCGCCCGCCTCAAACCGGGCAGCCCCCGATCAATAAGGTTCTGTCCCGCCACAGTCTGCCTGCTTCAATGGGTGCTTGGAGCTCAGGGTCATTGCCCGAAAGGTGGACTGATACACCGCACCAAACAACATGAAAAAAGGAAAGAAGGTACCAGCCCTTTGCTTTGCAAGCTGGAACGTCAGAACTATGTGTCCTGGCCTGTCGGAAGACCTTACACAAATCAACGATTCTCGGAAGACCGCCATCATTAACAACGAGCTCAGTAGATTCAATGTGGACATTGCAGCACTTCAGGAGACTCGCCTCCCCGCGAGTGGCTCTCTAGCAGAGCAAGACTACACCTTCTTCTGGCAGGGCAGGGATCCTGAAGAACCAAGACAGCATGGAGTGGGCTTCGCCATCAGAAACTCCTTGCTCAGCATGATAGAGCCTCCCTCAAATGGCTCGGAACGCATACTGTCCATCCGACTGCTCACCACCTCTGGTCCAGTACACCTACTCAGCATCTATGCTCCAACACTCTGCTCCGCACCTGAAGCTAAAGACCAGTTCTATGAACAACTCCATAACATCATTAGCAGCATCCCCAACACCGAACACCTATTCCTGCTGGGGGACTTTAATGCCAGGGTTGGGGCCGACCATGACTCATGGCCCTCCTGCCTTGGGCGCTATGGCGTTGGAAGGATGAATGAGAACGGGCAGAGACTGCTTGAGTTGTGTACCTATCATAACCTCTGCATCACCAACTCGTTCTTTCACACTAAACCCTGTCACCAGGTTTCATGGAGGCACCCAAGATCACGTCGTTGGCACCAGCTAGACCTCATTGTCACAAGGCGAGCCGCCTTAAACAGTGTTCAAATCACACGCAGCTTCCACAGTGCGGACTGCGACACCGACCACTCCCTGGTGTGCAGCAAGGTTAGACTCAGACCAAAGAAGTTGCATCATTCCAAGCAGAAGGGCCACCCGCGCATCAACACGAGCAGAATTTCTCACCCACAGCTGTTACAAAAATTTCTAAATTCACTTGTAACAGCCCTTCAAAACACTCCCACAGGGGATGCTGAGACCAAGTGGGCCCACATCAGAGACGCCATCTATGAGTCAGCTTTGACCACCTACGGCAAAAGTGCGAAGAGAAATGCAGACTGGTTTCAATCTCATAATGAAGAGCTGGAACCTGTCATAGCCGCTAAGCGCATTGCACTTTTGAACTACAAGAAAGCCCCCAGCGATTTAACATCCGCAGCACTTAAAGCAGCCAGAAGTACTGCACAAAGAACAGCTAGGCGTTGCGCAAACGACTACTGGCAACACCTATGCAGTCATATTCAGCTGGCCTCAGACACCGGAAACATCAGAGGAATGTATGATGGCATGAAGAGAGCTCTTGGGCCAACCATCAAGAAGATCACCCCCCTCAAATCTAAATCGGGGGACATAATCACTGACCAACGCAAACAGATGGACCGCTGGGTTGAGCACTACCTAGAACTGTACTCCAGGGAGAATGCTGTCACTGAGACTGCCCTCAATGCAGCCCAGCCTCTACCAGTCATGGATGAGCTGGACATACAGCCAACCAAATCGGAACTCAGTGATGCCATTGATTCCCTAGCCAGCGGAAAAGCCCCTGGGAAGGACAGCATTACCCCTGAAATAATCAAGAGTGCCAAGCCTGCTATACTCTCAGCACTACATGAACAGCTATGCCTGTGCTGGGACGAGGGAGCAGTACCCCAGGACATGCGCGATGCCAACATCATCACCCTCTATAAAAACAAAGGTGACCGCGGTGACTGCAACAACTACCGTGGAATCTCCCTGCTCAGCATAGTGGGGAAAGTCTTTGCTCGAGTCGCTCTGAACAGGCTCCAGAAGCTGGCCGAGCGCGTCTACCCTGAGGCACAGTGTGGCTTTCGTGCAGAGAGATCGACTATTGACATGCTGTTCTCCCTTCGTCAGATACAGGAGAAATGCCGTGAACAACAGATGCCCCTCTACATTGCTTTCATTGATCTCACCAAAGCCTTTGACCTCGTCAGCAGACGTGGTCTCTTCAGACTACTAGAAAAGATCGGATGTCCACCAAAGCTACTAAGTATCATCACCTCATTCCATGACAATATGAAAGGCACAATTCAACATGGTGGCTCCTCATCAGAGCCCTTTCCTATCCTGAGTGGTGTGAAACAGGGCTGTGTTCTCGCACCCACACTTTTTGGGATTTTCTTCTCCCTGCTGCTTTCACATGCGTTCAAATCCTCTGAAGAAGGAATTTTCCTCCACACAAGATCAGGGGGCAGGTTGTTCAACCTTGCCCGTCTAAGAGCGAAGTCCAAAGTACGGAAAGTCCTCATCAGAGAACTCCTCTTTGCTGACGATGCTGCTTTAACATCTCACACTGAAGAATGCCTGCAGAGTCTCATCGACAGGTTTGCGTCTGCCTGCAATGAATTTGGCCTAACCATCAGCCTCAAGAAAACGAACATCATGGGGCAGGATGTCAGAAATGCTCCATCCATCAATATTGGCGACCACGCTCTGGAAGTGGTTCAAGAGTTCACCTACCTAGGCTCAACTATCACCAGTAACCTGTCTCTAGATGCAGAAATCAACAAGCGCATGGGTAAGGCTTCAACTGCTATGTCCAGACTGGCCAAGAGAGTGTGGGAAAATGGCGCACTGACACGGAACACAAAAGTCCGAGTGTATCAGGCCTGTGTCCTCAGTACCTTGCTCTACGGCAGCGAGGCCTGGACAACGTATGCCAGCCAAGAGCGACGTCTCAATTCATTCCATCTTCGCTGCCTTCGGAGAATACTTGGCATCAGGTGGCAGGACTATATCTCCAACACAGAAGTCCTTGAAGCGGCCAACACCCCCAGCTTATACACACTACTGAGTCAGCGGCGTTTGAGATGGCTTGGCCATGTGAGCCGCATGGAAGATGGCAGGATCCCCAAAGACACATTGTACAGCGAGCTCGCCACTGGTATCAGACCCACCGGCCGTCCATGTCTCCGTTATAAAGACGTCTGCAAACGCGACATGAAATCGTGTGACATTGATCACAAGTCGTGGGAGTCAGTTGCCAGCATTCGCCAGAGCTGGCGGGCAGCCATAAAGACAGGGCTAAATTGTGGCGAGTCGAAGAGACTTAGTAGTTGGCAGGAAAAAAGACAGAGGCGCAAGGGGAGAGCCAACTGTGCAACAGCCCCAACAAACAAATTTCTCTGCAGCACCTGTGGAAGAGCCTGTCACTCCAGAATTGGCCTTTATAGCCACTCCAGGCGCTGCTTCACAAACCACTGACCACCTCCAGGCGCGTATCCATTGTCTCTCGAGATAAGGAGGCCCAAAAGAAAAGAAAAAGAAAGAAAACAGCTAATATTTCCTCCCTTTCAATGTTAATATGTTCAAGTATATCACAATCCCCCTCCCTGATCTCTACACCTACATCGTCCTTCTCCATAGTGAACACCGATGAAAAGTAATCATTTAAAACCTCACCTCTGTCCTCTGGCTCCAAACAAAGATTGCCATGTTAGTCCCTAATGGGCCATACTCTTTTCCTGGTTATCCTCTTACCCTTAATATACTTATAAAACGCCTTAGGATTTTCCTTTATCTTGCCTGCCAGTGTTTTTTCATGTCCCCTCTTCGCTCTCCTAATTACTTTTTTAAGTGCCACCCTACACTTTCTATACTCCTCGAGTGCCTCCACTGTTTTCAGCACTTGGGATCTGCCGTAAGCCTCCTTTTTTTTTCCTGATCCAATCGTCTATATTCCCTTGACATCCAGGGTTCCCTGGACTTGTTGGTCCTACCCTTCACCTTAACAGGTGCATGTTGTCTCTGAACTCTCACAATTTCCTCTTTGAATGACTCCCACTGATGTGATGTCGACTTTCCTACAAGTAACTGCTCCCAGTCCACTTTGGCCAGATTCTGTTTCATCATATTGAAATCGGCCTTCCCCCAATTAAGTACCTTTATTTCTGGTCCGTCTTTGTCCTTTTCCATATCTACCTTAAATCTTACAGAGTTATAGTCATTATCCCCGAAATGCTCCCCCACTGACACTTCTACCACTTGATCGGCTTCATTCCTTAGGATTAGGTCCAGTACTGCCCCTTCTCTTGTAGGACTTTCTACATACTGGCTCAAAAAGCTCTCCTGTAGTTTAAGAATTACGCCCCTTTTAAGCCTTTTACACTGAGACTATCCAGGTTAATATTGGGGAAGTTGAAATCCCCTACTATTATTACCCTATTATTTTTACACCTCTCAGAGATTTGCCTACATATCTGTTCCTCTATCTCTTCCTGACTGTTTGGAGGCCTGTAGTACACACCCAGCCAATTGATTGCCCCCTTTTTGTTTTTAGGTTCTACCCAAATGGCTTCATTTGAGGAACCTTCTAAGATGTCATCCCTCCTTACTGCAGTAATTGACTCCTTGATCAACAGTGCAATGCCACTTCCTCTTTTATCCCCTCCCCTGTCGCGCCTGAAGATTCTATACCCTGGAATATTGAGCTGCCGGTCCTGTCCCTCCCTCAACCATGTCTCTGTGATAGCAATAATATCATAATCCCATGTGCTAATCAACGCCCTCAATTCATCTGCCTTACTAGTAAGACACCTTGCTTTGAAATAAATGCAATCCAACCTTGCATTTTTCCCTTGTGCCTTACCAGGTCCATATTTGCTCTGCCTTCCAGGCAGACTCACTTTCTGTTCTATATTACCCCCTGTACCTCCACTCTGTATCCCATCCCCCTGCCAAATTAGTTTAAACCCCCCCCCCCAACAGAACTAGCAAATCTCCCAACAAGGATGCTTGTCCCATTCCGGTTCAAGTGCAACCCGTCCAACTGGTACAGGTCCCACGTTTGCCAGAAACAGACCCAGTGATCCAGGAAACTAAAGCCCTCCCTCTTGCACCATCTCCTCAGCCACGCATTCATCTGCTCTATCCTCCTATTTCTAAACTCACTAGCACGTGGCACCGGGAGTAATCCAGAGATTACAACCTTAGAGGTCCTGCTTTTTAATCTGCTACCTAGCTCCCTAAATTCTTGTTGCAGGACCTCATCCCTTTTTCTGCCTATGTTGTTGGTACCAATGTGTACCATGATCTCTGGCTGCTCACCCTTCCCCTGCAGAATGACCTGCAGCCGCTCCGTGACATCCTTGACCCTAGCACCAGGGAGGCAACATACCATCCTGGAGTCACGTTTGCGGCCACAGAAACACCTATCTGTACCCCTTACGATAGAATCCCCTATCACTATAGCTCTTCCACTCCTTTTTCTCCCCTGCTGTGCAGCAGAGCCATCCTTGGTGCCATGGACTTGGCTGTTGCTGCTTTCCCCTGGGAGGTCATCCCCCCCAACAATATCCAAAGCGGTATATCTGTTTGAGAGGTAGATGGCCACAGGGGACTCCTGTACTACCGGCCTGTGGCTACTATTCCGCCTTGTGGTCACCCATCCCTTTTCTGCCTGTGCTGCCATTATCTGCAGTGTGACCACCTCACTAAACATGTTATCCACGACATCCTCAGCATCACAGATGCTCCACAGTGAATCCACCCGCAGCTCTAGCTCCGTAATGCAGGTAGTCAGTAGCAGCAGATGGATACACTTCCTGCACACATGGTCGTCAGGGACACTGGAAGCATCCCTGATTTCCCACATAGTGCAGGAGGAGCATACCATGGGTGCGAGCTCTCCTCCCATGACTGCCGCTGCTCCGGATCAGGTTCCACACAGGTCTGCCAGTCGCTGCTCTGCTCTGCTCCCAGGTAAGTGAAAGAGGGCCTCGAGCCCCACTCTTTATTTCCAGCTGCCACTCCGGATCAGGTTCCTCGCAGGTCCACCAGTCGCTGCTCCGCTCTGCTCCCAGGTAATGTTTGCCTAAAACAGCTATGTTTGGATAATTAAAGTCCCCCATTATAACTACCCTATAATTTTTGCACCTCTCTGCAAGTTCCTTGCAAAGTTGTTCCTCCAAGTTCTTCCCACTAGCTGGTGTCCGATAGACAACGCCGAGTAATGTAACCACACCTTTTTTGTTCCTTAGCCAAATTGATTCTGTCCTCAACCCCGCTGAGACATCCTTTTTCTTCAGCACTGCAATGCTCTCCTTAATCAATACTGCCACCCCTCCCCCTTTTTTCCCTTTCCTATCTTTCCTGAACACCTTGTATCCAGGAACATTTAACATTCAGTCCTGCCCTTCTTTGAGCCAGGTCTCTGTTATAACCACATCATCATATTTCCACATGGCAATCTGCTCCTGTACCTCACCAGTCTTATTAACCACACTCCGTGCATTCACATACATGCACATTAACCCGGATTCAGACTTTATTACTTTCTCCCTTACTCTCACCCCACCTCATAATTTACTATTCCCTACTCTTGTGCTATCTATCTCCCCAAGTATTCTGTGCTCCTTGGTATTCCTCTCTGATACTTGCTCCTGGTTCCCACACCCCAGACAAGTTACCAGTTTTGCTTCCTTCCAATCTGAGCTCCCTCTCAGGTTCCCATCCCCCTGACAATTTAGTTTAAACCCTCCCCGACAGTACTAGCAAATCTCCCTGCAAGGATATTCGTCCCAGTCCTGTTAAGATGCAACACGTCCATCTTGTACAGGTCCCACCTGCCCCAGAGCAGGTCCCAATGTCTCAGAAATCTGATGCCCTCCCTCCCACACCAGTTCACCAGCCTCATGTTCAATCACTCAATTCTGCTATTCCGATGCTTACTTGCACGTGGAATGGGAATAATCCTGAGATTACTGCTTTTGAGGTCCTGCTTTTTAATCTCCTTCCTAGCTCCCTAAAATCTGCTTTCAGGACCTCATCCCCCTTCTTACCTACGTCATTGGTACCAATGTGGACCACGACCTCTGGCTGTACACCCTCCCCCAGAAGAATATCCTGCAGCCGCTCCATGACATCCTTGACCCTGGCACCAGGGAGGCAACACACCATCCTGGAGTCACGTTTAGTGCCGCAGAAAGGTCTGTCTGTTCCCCTTACTAACAAATCCCCTATCACTACTGCTCTTCCACTCTTCTTCCTTCCCTCTTGTGCAGCTGAGCCACCTGTGGTGCCACAAACTTGGCTCTGACTGTTCTCCTCTGAGGGACCATTACCCTCACCCGTATCCAAAATGGAAAACCGATTAGTGAGTGAGATCATATCAGGGGACTCCTGCACTGCCTGCCTGGTTCTCTTAGGCTGCCTGGCAGTTACCCATTCCCTCTCTTTATTTATTTTTTTATTTAAAGATACAGCACTGAAACAAGCCCTTCGGCCCACCGAGTCTGTGCTGACCATCAACCACCCATTTATACATTAATCCCATTATCCTGTCACATCCCCACCTGTACCTATATTCCCCTACCTACACTAGGGGCAATTTATAATGGCCAATTTACCTATCAACCCACAAGTCTTTGGCCGTGGGAGGAAACTGGAGCACCCGGCGGAAACCCATGTGGTCACTGGGAGAACTTGCAAACTCCGCACAGGCAGTACCCAGAACTGAACCCGGATCACTGGAGCTGTGAGGCTGCCGTGCTAACCACTGCGCCACTGTGCCGCCCCATTCTGCCTGCATGCTCCTAACCTGAGGTGTGACCACCTCCCTAAATGTGCTATCCACGTAGTTCTCTGCCTCCCAGATGCACTATTGTGACTCCAGCCGCCACTCGAGTTCCAAAACCCAGAGCTCAAGCTTGTGCAGCTGGTGACACTTCCTGCAGACGTGTTTGTCTAGGACACATAGTGCGTCCATGACTTCCCACATGCCACAGGCTGTATATTCCACTCAACTGAGCTGCCCTGCCATACCTTAACTTTACAGACTATTTATTATAAGTAGAGTAGCTTACCAGGTACTCACCAAACACCTCCTTCCACTGCACTGAACCAAATACTGGACTGTTAAAAAAGTGGGAAAAAAGTAGAAAAATGGAGCACCCCCCTTCACCAAACTTGCCACTCACCAAACTTGAATCTCCATACTCAGCTTGCAATCTGCACTCTGTTTGCAGGCTGCACCCAGACCTCTGTATTTATACCTTTTGATGCTGAAACTGCAGCAACCAGATTAGACTGGTCAGCCACTTAGCTAATCAGCTACTCTGCAGTAGAGCCTGTTAAACCCTGCCTAATACTGTAAGAAACTTACTTTACTTTCTTAACCCTGCTTTAACTAGAGGGTAAATCCCAGTTAAATGCTAACTGCAGACCAGACTTTTATAAAGATAACAACACTTAAAATCCCCACTCCCCAAACTCGAATCTCCACACTCAGCTTGCACTCTGCACTCCATTTTCACTGGCTCGCAGTTAAGCAACACTTGGATTCTAAAATTCTCCCTCAGCGCCACAAACCTCTGAGATATCTGTGCTTCTCCAACTCTGGCCTCTTGAGTGAAATCGCTGCACCATCGGTGGACATGCCTCAGCTGCCAAGGCCCTAAGCTCCAGAATTTCCTCCCTGAACCTCTCTTTCCAACTCTAAGATGCTCCTTAAAACCTACCTCTGACCAAGCGTTTGGCCATCTACCCTAATATCTCCTTATGCGTTTCAGTGTCAAATTTTATTTTGTAACACTCCTGTGAAGCGTTGTGGTATGTTTTACTATGTTAAAGGTGCTACATAAAAACCATGTTGTTGTTGGATATTCTTAGCTTCCCAATCAACTACTCAAATGGAACTCAACAATCTCCTCCCATACAGAAAACTGCATTCAAAAATATGGTTTCCTCCTTCATGCCACACACTTTTCCACTCAATCAACTCAACTCCCTTAACAGCCTAAATTGACCCAAGACTTTATACTGCCCCCATATATTAATGGAGCTGTTCTAGTCTCTTTCTCGCACTCCTGGTTAGGAGACCACAAAATGACATTCATCTGACATGTGATACCACTCTCACTTCTACCATTCAAATTCTATCTGGAACCTTTTCCTGTTTCTATTTTATCAATGCTACTAGGGTCACTACTGCTCTGAATGTTCTCCTCATTCCTGTTAGGCTGCAACAATGCCATCATACAAACTCTTCCCTCTTCTCTACATCCTAACCTAAAATCAAGACTTATCCTACAGACTCCTAATATATAAATCATCCTTTCCCACAACATCAAAGCATTGATCATCTCTCTGAAATACCTTCTTCCTTCAAGACTTTTACAAGCAAGTTTAACATCACTTAAAAAAAACCTTGAAATGTTGGGAAAACACAGCAATCCATCAGTATCTGTACAAAGAAATATGGGTTAACATTTTGGTTGAATGCCTCATCTCCCTGGGGGCTGGAGGGTGGGTAGCCGGTTTCCATTTGCCAACTCTCTGGGGGAGGGGGAAGTGGAGTGGGTAGCTGGTCTCTATTCAACTCCCTGAGGGTATGAGTAGTCAGTCTCTATTCACCAACTCCCTGGGGGGGGTGGATGGTCTCTATTCATCAGCACCCTGGGGGTTGGGGGTGGGTAGCAGGTCTCTATTCACTGTTACACTCACATAAAGTGCAGTGATTGAAAATACAAGAACTCAACCCGAAGAGTTATAAAAATTGACTTTTCTTTTAAGGAAAGTGAACAATGTGCTTCAAATTGGCCACCAAAGGTCACAAGACCTGACCTTGTATATTCAAACTGTCTACTGTCTGGTATGAACAAAACAATAAATTCCAAGCTAAGAGGTGTCAATTGCACACATCCTGAACCCATCAAGTGACATTTTTGAATTGAATGGGTTCTCCTAAAACAAAGGTGTGAAGTAGCCACATCCTGGGCCATTGTCGGTCACCACAGGGAGGAAAATCTGTGTCTCCCAACAGAAGCAAAATGTCAGAGACTTTTTAGCTTAAAAAGTAGCTCTCTGGAGAGAGAGAGAGAGAGAGAGAGAGAGACCCAGAAAAAAGCATCACCAAAGCTTGTCCAGCTGAGAGCTAGGAGAACATTCAGCAAGCTGAAAGGAAGGTGCCCTGCTGTGAATTCCACATTTCAACTTGTGCAGCAGAGAATTAGAAGTGATTCCCTGTCTTCAAAATGAAATTTCAACCAACAGAGAAATCTACAAAAACCCCAGGCCTGCAACTAAAGAGAAATTAACCTCTGATTAAATGCAACAGGTTTACCGTGAACCCCAAAACCCTACCTCACTTCAAACCACTTACCCCCTTTTCCTCTCTATTTGTCTGTTCTTGTGTGTGGACATTGGGAATCACCCACACCCTTCATTACATGTCTGTAACAAATTAGGGGCTCGAAGCCAAGATCTGAACTGCCAGACAAATTAGAGATTTGAAAACAGGAGGAAAATTGACCTCTAAAATTGTGGAAAAGTTTTCTTGTATTCTTCTGTTTTTTCTCTATGGTGCTAGAAACAAAAGAGATGGCCACGTTTAATACTAAGGAATTTGTAGAGCGGGAAGAGGTATCCCATGATAAATTAAATAAATAAGTATTCCAAACAAAAAGCAAAGAAAGCTGAACTAGCACTTAGCATTTGTAACAGGATAGATAAGCTGACGGCACAGATAGAAATAAATGAATATGATTTGATAGCTATCACTGAGACGTGGTTGTAGTATGACCAGGACTGGAATCTTAATGTTCAAGGATATTCGACGTTCCGGAAGAATAGGCAGAAAGGAAAAGGAGGTGGGGTAGCTTTGTTATTAAAGGAAGGGATCAGTGCAGTTGTGAGTAATGATATAGGTGTAATAGATAGTAATGTAGAATCAGTTTGGGTGGAAATAAGGAATAGCAAGGGAAAGAAATCACAGGTGGGAGTGGTCTATAGGCCCCCAAAGAGTTGCCTCTCTGTAGGACAAGATATTAACCAGGAAATAATGGAGGTGTGTAAGAAGGAGACTGCAATTAGCATGAGTGACTTTAATCTGCTTATAGACTGGACAAATCAAATTGGTAAAGGTAGCATGGAAGACGAATTTGTAGAGTGCTTCAGGGATTGTTACTTAGAGCAATATGTTGCAGAACCTACCAGGGAACAGGTTATTTTAGATTTGGTATTGTGTAATGAGGTAGGATTAATAAGAGATCTCGTTGTTAAGGATCCTTTGGGGGGAAGTGATCATAACATGGTAGAATTTCAAATTCAGTTTGAGGGTGAGCAACTTGGGTCTCAAACCAGGGTCTTCAACTTAAACAAGGGCAATTACAGAGGTATGAAGAAAGAGTTGTCTAAAGCGGGCTGGGAAGATAGACTACAGGGGAAGTCAGTAGATGAACAGTGGCAGACCTTGAAGCAGATATTTCATAACACTCAGCAAACGTTTATTCCAGTCAGAAGGAAGGACTCAAAGAGAATGATGAACCACCCGTGGATAACAAAGGAAGTTAAGGAGAGTATCAAGTCAAAAGCAAAGGCATACAATGCGGCGAAAAAGAGTAGTAGGCCGGAGGATTGGGAATTTTTTCGAAACCAGCAGCAGATGACTAAAAAACTAATAAAAACAGAGAAAATTGATTATGAGAGTAAATTGGCAAGAAATATAAAAACGAACAGTAAGAGCTTCTACGGGTATATTAAAAGGAAGAGAGTAACTAAAGTAAGTGTGGGACCCTTAGAGAATGAGAATGGGGAATTATTAACAGGGAACAGGGAAATGGCAGATAATTTAAACCAATATTTTGCATCAGTCTTCTAATAGATGAGCAAGGTGTAAATGGGAGGGAGGAACTTGTAACGATCTCTATCATGAGGGAAAAGGTGCTGGACAAACTGATGGGACTAAAGGCAGACAAGTCACCAGGACCTAATGGGCTGCATCCAAGGGTTTTAAAATAAGTGGCTGCAGAGATAGTGGAGGCATTGGTCGAAATATTCCAGAACTCACTGGATTCCAGGAGGGCCCCAGCGGATTGGAAAACCGCTAATTGATGCCCCTGTTCAAGAAGGGAGGGAGACAAAAAGCAGGAAACTATAGGCCAGTCAGCCTAACATCGGACATTGGGAAAATGCTAGAGTCCATTATTAAGGAAGAAATGGCAGGACATTTAGTAAAACATAATGCAATCAAGCAGAGTCAACATGGTTTTATGAAAGGGAAATCATGTTTGACAAATTTGTTAGAGTTTTCTGAGGATATAACAAGCAGAGTGGATAAAGGGGAACCAGTAGATATAGTGTATTTGAATTTTCAGAAGGTGTCCTTTCAGTGCAGCAGCTTTTTCGGGAGCAGCGTGTGAGCGAGTGAGCAGCTGGAAAAGTCAGTTTGAAAGTAAATTTAATTTCCTTTTGTTTTTCGGCGGAGGCCAGGGGGCTGCTGGGTAAGTAAAACACTATATATTTGGGCGGTTTAAAATAACTTTCCTTTCAGTGCAGCAGCTTTTTCGGGAGCAGCGTGTGAGCGAGTGAGCAGCTGGAAAAGTCAGTTTGAAAGTAAATTTAATTTCCTTTTGTTTTTCGGCGGAGGCCAGGGGGCTGCTGGGTAAGTAAAACACTATATATTTGGGTGGTTTAAAATAACTTTCCTTTCAGTGCAGCAGCTTTTTCGGGAGCAGCGTGTGAGCGAGTGAGCAGCTGGAAAAGTCAGTTTGAAAGTAAATTTAATTTCCTTTTGTTTTTCGGCGGAGGCCAGGGGGCTGCTGGGTAAGTAAAACACTATATATTTGGGCGGTTTCTGAACCCGAGACACCACACTTGTAGTGTCTCCCACCCGCCCTCCTCCTCTAACCAAAAAAAAGGACTCGGTGGGGTGTTTATAAGGTAAGGCTTTTTCGATTTCTCTGGTTTTATTGTGATTGGTAAAAACTTTTCGTTCCTTTTTCATTTAACTAAGTTTAAACTTAAGATTAAAAATGGCAGGAGATCTCAGACCCGTATCATGCTCCTCTTGCTCAATGTGGGAGCTCAGGGACATGGCTGATGACCCTGGCTCCTTCACGTGCAGGAAGTGTGTCCAGCTGCAGCTCTTGTTAGACCGCATGACGGCTCTCGAGCTGCGGATGGACTCACTTTGGAGCATGCGCGATGCTGAGGAGGTAGTGGATAGCACGTTTAGTGAATTGGTCACACCGCAGATTAGGATTGCTGAGGGAGAAAGGGAATGGGTGACCAAAAGGCAGAGAAAGAGCAGGAAGGCAGCGCAGGAGTCCCCTGCGGTCATCTCCCTCCAAAACAAGTATACCGTTTTGGATACTGTTGAGGGAGATGGCTCACCAGGGGAAGGCAGCAGTAGCCAGGTCCATGGCACCGTGGCTGGCTCTGCTGTTCAGAAGGGCGGGAAAAAGAGTGGAAGGGCTATAGTCGTAGGGGATTCGATTGTAAGGGGAGTAGATAGGCGGTTCTGTGGTCGAAAACGAGGCTCCCGAATGGTATGTTGCCTCCCAGGTGCACGGGTCAGGGACGTCTCAGATCGGCTGCAGAACATTCTAAAGGGGGAGGGTGAACAGCCAGTTGTCATTGTGCACATAGGCACTAATGATATAGGTAAAAAACGGGATGAGGTCCTACAAGCAGAGTTTAGGGAGTTAGGAGCCAAGTTAAAAAGTAGGACCTCAAAGGTAGTAATCTCAGGATTACTACCAGTGCCACGTGATAGTCAGAGTAAAAATGAAAGAATAGTCAGGATGAATGCGTGGCTTGAGAGATGGTGCAGGAAGGAGGGGTTCAGATTTTTGGGACATTGGGACCGGTTCTGGGGGAGGTGGGACTATTACAAATTGGACGGTCTACACCTGGGCCGGTCTGGAACCAATGTCCTTGGAGGTGCTTTTGCTAACGCTGTTGGGGAGGGTTTAAACTAATGTGGCAGGGGGATGGGAACCAATTGAGGTCAGTTGACAGTAAGGAGGTAGTAACAAAAGCCTGTAAGGAACTAGATAATGAAGTCAGTGTGACTAAGGGGAAGAGCAGGCAGGGAGCAGATGATGAATATAAAGGGACTGGTGGTCTGAGGTGCATTTGTTTTAATGCAAGAAGTGTAGTTGGTAAGGCAGATGAACTTAGGGCTTGGATTGGTACCTGGGAGTATGATGTTATTGCTATTACTGAGACTTGGTTGAGGGAAGGGCATGATTGGCAACTAAATATCCCAGGATATCGATGCTTCAGGCGGGATAGAGAGGGAGGTAAAAGGGGTGGAGGAGTTGCATTACTGGTCAAAGAGGATATCACAGCTGTGCTGAAGGAGGGCACTATGGAGGACTCGAGCAGTGAGGCAATATGGACAGAACTCAGAAATAGGAAGGGTGCGGTAACAATGTTGGGGCTGTACTACAGGCCTCCCAACAGCGAGCGTGAGATAGAGGTACAAATATGTAAACAGATTATGGAAAGATGTAGGAGGAACAGGGTGGTGGTGATAGGAGATTTTAATTTTCCCAACATTGACTGGGATTCGCTTAGTGTTAGAGGTCCAGATGGAGCAGAATTTGTAAGGAGCATCCAGGAGGGTTTTCTAGAGCAGTATGTAAATAGTCCAACTCGGGAAGGGGCCATACTGGACCTGGTGTTGGGGAATGAGCCCGGCCAGGTTGTTGAAGTTTCAGTAGGGGACTACTTTGGGAATAGTGATCACAATTCCGTAAGCTTTAAAATACTCATGGACAAAGACGAGAGTGGTCCTAAAGGAAGAGTGCTAAATTGGGGGAAGGCCAACTATACCAAAATTCAGCAGGAGCTGGGAAATGTAGATTGGGAGCAGCTGTTTGAAGGTAAATCCACATGTGATATGTGGGAGGCTTTTAAAGAGAGGTTGATTAGCGTGCAGGAGAGACATGTTCCTGTGAAAATGAGGGGTAGAAATGGCAAGATTAGGGAACCATGGATGACAGGTGAAATTGTGAGACTAGCTAAGAGGAAAAAGGAAGCATACATAAGGTCTAGGCGGCTGATGAAAGACGAAGCTTTGAAAGAATATCGGGAATGTAGGACCAATCTGAAACGAGGAATTAAGAGGGCTAAAAGGGGTCATGAAATATCTTTAGCAAACAGGGTTAAGGAAAATCCCAAAGCCTTTTATTCATATATAAGGAGAAAGAGGGTAACTAGAGAAAGGATTGGCCCACTAAAGGACAAAGGAGGAATGTTATGCTTGGACTCAGAGAAAATGGGTGAGATTCTAAACGAGTACTTTGCATCGGTATTCACCGAGGAGAGGGACATGACGGATGTTGAGGTTAGGAACAGATGTTTGATTACTCTAGGTCAAGTCGGCATAAGGAGGGAGGAAGTGTTGGGTATTCTAAAGGGCATTAAGGTGGACAAGTCCCCAGGTCCGGATGGGATCTATCCCAGGTTACTGAGGGAAGCGAGAGAGGAAATAGCTGGGGCCTTAACAGATATCTTTGCAGCATCCTTAAACACGGGTGAGGTCCCGGAGGACTGGAGAATTGCTAATGTTGTCCCCTTGTTTAAGAAGGGTAGCAGTGATAATCCAGGTAATTATAGACCGGTGAGCCTGACGTCAGTGGTAGGGAAGCTGCTGGAGAAGATACTGAGGGATAGGATCTATTCCCATTTGGAAGAAAATGGGCTCATCAGTGATAGGCAACATGGTTTTGTGCAGGGAAGGTCATGTCTTACCAACTTAATAGAATTCTTTGAGGAAGTGACAAAGTTGATTGATGAGGGAAGGGCTGTCGATGTCATATACATGGACTTCAGTAAGGCGTTTGATAAGGTTCCCCATGGCAGGCTGATGGAGAAAGTGAAGGCGCTTGGGGTCCAAGGTGTACTAGCTCGATGGATAAAGAACTGGCTGGGCAACAGGAGACAGAGAGTAGCAGTAGAAGGGAGTTTCTCAAAATGGAGACGTGTGACCAGTGGTGTTCCACAGGGATCCGTGCTGGGACCACTGTTGTTTGTGATATACATTAATGATTTGGAGGAAAGTATAGGTGGACTGATTAGCAAATTTGCAGACGACACTAAGATTGGTGGAGTAGCAGATAGTGAAGGGGACTGTCAGAGAATACAGCAGAATATAGATAGATTGGAGAGTTGGGCAGAGAAATGGCAGATGGAGTTCAATCAGGGCAAATGCGAGGTGATGCATTTTGGAAGATCCAATTCAAGAGTGAACTATACAGTAAATGGAAAAGTCCTGGGGAAAATTGATGTCCAGAGAGATTTGGGTGTTCAGGTCCACTGTTCCCTGAAGGTGGCAACGCAGGTAAATAGAGTGGTCAAGAAGGCATACGGCATGCTTTCCTTCATCGGACGGGGCATTGAGTACAAGAGTTGGCAGGTCATGTTACAGTTGTATAGGACTTTGGTTCGGCCACATTTGGAATACTGCGTACAGTTCTGGTCGCCACATTATCAAAAGGATGTGGATGCTTTGGAGAGGGTGCAGAGGAGGTTCACAAGGATGTTGCCTGGTATGGAGGGCGCTAGCTATGAAGAGAGGTTGAGCAGATTAGGATTATTTTCATTAGAAAGACGGAGGTTGAGGGGGGACCTGATTGAGGTGTACAAAATCATGAGAGGTATAGACAGGGTGGATAGCAAGAGGCTTTTTCCCAGAGTGGGGGTTTCAATTACTAGAGGACACGAGTTCAAAGTGAAAGGGGAAAAGTTTAGGGGGGATATGCGTGGAAAGTTCTTTACGCAGAGGGTGGTGGGCACCTGGAACGCATTGCCAGCGGAGGTGGTAGATGCGGGCACGATGGATTCTTTTAAGATGTATCTAGACAGATACATGAATGGGCAGGAAGAAAAGAGATACAGAACCTTAGAAAATAGGCGACATGTTTAGAGAGAGGATCTGGATCGGCGCAGGCTTGGAGGGCCGAAGGGCCTGTTCCTGTGCTGTAATTATCTTTGTTCTTTGTTCTTTGTTTGATAAGGTGCCACATAAAAGGTTAATGCACAAAATAAGAGCTCAGGGTATTGGGGTAATGTGTTGGCACGGATTGAGGATTGGCTAACACACAGAAGGCAGAGAGTCGGGATTAATGGGTCTTTTTCAGGTTGGAAAGCCGCAACTAGTGGGGTTCCACAAGGATCGGTCCGATGGTCTCAACTATTACGATCTATATTCATGACTTAGAGGAAGGGACAGAGTGTAGTGTATCCAAATTTTCTGACGATACAAAAATAGGTGGGAAGGCATGTTGTGATTAGGACACAAAGAATCTGCAAAGGGATGTAGATAGGTTAAGTGAGTGGGCAAAAACTTGGCAGATGGTGTTCAATGTGGGAAAGTGTGAGGTCATCCATTTTGGTAGGAAGAATAAAAAGGCAGATTATTATTTAGATGGAGAAAGAGTACAAAATACTGCAGTACAAAGGGATCTGGGTGTTCTTGTGCATGAAACACAAAAGGTTAGCATGCAGGTGCAAGTAATTAGGAAGGCAAATGGAATTTTGGCCTTTATTGCTAGGGGGTTAGAGTTTAAAAATAGGGAAGTCTTGTTACAACTGTACAGGGTGTTGGTGAGGCCACACCTGGAGTACTGCGTACAGTTTTGGTCCCCGTATTTAAAGAAGGATATAGTAGCATTGGAGGCAGTTCAGAAAAGGGTTACTAGGCTGATTCCTGGGATGAAGGGGCTGTCTTATCAAGAACGGCTAAACAGGTTAGGCCTATATTCATTGGCGTTTGGAAGAATGAGAGGTGATCTTATAGAAATATATAAGATTTTAAGGGGGCTTGACAGGGTAGTTGTTGAGAAGATGTTTCCACTAGTGGGGGAATCTTGAACTAGGGGACATAATTGCAGAATAAGGGGCACACATTTAAAACTGAGATGCAAAGAAATTTATTCTCTCAGAGGGTGGTGAATCTCTGGAATTCTCTGCCTCAGAGAGTTGTGGAGGCTAGGTCACTAAATGTATTTAAGGAGGAGGTAGATTTTTGAAATCTCAAGGAGTTGAGGGTTAGGCAGAGCAGGCCCGAAAGAGGAGTTGAGGCCTGGGACAGATCATCCATGATCTTATTAAATGGCGGGGCAGGCTTGAGGGCTGAATGGCCTACTCCTGCTCCTATTTCTTATGTTCTAGTGAAGAGTCTAGCTAACCATTTTAAACTTACCCCTGGACCAGAAGAAGAAAGCATGGAATCTGAAACTGAAAGGATAGCCCTAGCTAAAATTCAATTGAAAATAGAGGAGATGCAGTTTCAGGAGGAAAAAGAGTTGAAACAGTTTGAGTTAGAAAGGTTACAAGCACAAGGTGAACATGTTACCAGTCACTCAAACGTTATCCCCAATTCAGAGCAAAACTTTGACGTACTGAGACACTCAAGACTAGTGCCAAAATTTAATGAGGAGGTTGAGTCATATTTTATCTCATTTGAGAAAATTGCTGCTAGACTAAAATGGCTGAAAAAATTTGGACTCTCCTCTTATAAGGTGGGTAAGGCTCGTGAAGCTTTTTCCCTGTTATCAGAAGAGAGTTCCTCTAACTAAGAACAAACTGAAACAGCAATTCTAAATGCATATGAGCTAGTAGGGGAAGCATATAGGCAGAAATTCAGACACACCAGAAAAAGATCCACACTGACCTACATTGAATTCGAAAGAATTAAATATATGGTTTTCAATCGCTAGATATGATCTCTCAAGCTAGAATCCTCATATGAAAATTTGAAAGAAGTGATGTGGCTGGAAGAATTTAGAACTACCATTCCAGTTAGTATAAAAACCAACACTGAAGAACAAAGAGTTACAAGGGTACGAGAAGCAGTAAAAATAGCCGACGATTATAAGTTAATACACAAATCCCTAACTCAGAATAAATTTGGGTCTAGTAACTCTTACAGGCTAGGGAGAGATAGCAGGGAAGCAGAAATGGGTTTGAGAGAAAAGGAGAGTAGGGAAGGAAAATAGATCAGTCTCCAACTTTTAAAAGAAGAAATCCAGGTGATAAACTGGCAGGAGCACATCCGATCTATTTCCAGTGTGGGGAATCTGGGCATGTCCAGGCAATTTGTTGGTAATCTAAAAAAAACTAACAGGGGGCGCTGCAGTCAATCCAGTGTCCATAGCTATGAAAGTGGTAAATATGTGTCCAACACAACTCAAAAAACAAAACACATACCAGAATTTTTTACAAAAAGGAAAAATGACTCCTTCTGTATCCCAGGCACCAGCCAAAGAGATAACCATACTCAGGGATTTCAAACCCTACTGGCAACGAAGTTTACAGAAATGTCACCTGAAAGCAGAACAAATACTACAGTATTAGTAAAAGGGCTGACTGGCAAATGCTTGAAGGTTCCTTTAGTTAAAATTTACCTACAAAGTAAGTTGGTCATCAGGGTAGTGATGGTTAGGATCATTCCATGCTTACCAATGCAGGGGGTCGACTTATTGCTGGGCAATGACTTGGCAGGAAGCACAGTATTGTACCCAAAAGGTCCAAAGTCGTCCATAGAAACTGGAGAAATTGATGGGAACAAACAAAACTCTGCACAGCTGCAGAATGCTGAGGAAGTCCCAAAAAATCCCACGGTGAGTGACACAGCCAGTAAAGAATAAAAAGGCTAAAGGAAAGCCAATAGAATTTAAAAAGGCCAATATGGAGCCAGAAGAATTTAAAGGAGCTGAGATAAAAGCAGCAAAGGTTGAAGGAGAAATACCAGAGATACGATTAGCCTAATCGTCTTTAAAGATTTAAATAGGGACAAGGAAAGTTCCCAAACAGGCAAGCCAAGAGTAAGGGAGATGCTTCACCTAGCTGAAGTGCCACAGGGGAGTGCAGCGGAAGCTAGAAAACCACCTGTTAGCAGTAGTGTCCTAGAAGACATGGAGCAGATTAAGGAAAAAAAATCCCTGAAGTAAAAGGAAAAGGGAAGGTAAAATACCCTAAAGTAGACAACACATGTGAAACACACCAGAAAACTAGAAGTGATGTCAGTGTGGATGTGCTCACTGAAAAATCAAAGGGTCAGGTTTTAAATCCAGAGCTAACTGAACCAGTCAAACAGTTTCAGAACTCACTAAGGACAAAGTGCAGGAGGAGAACCCAGACGCCTCACCAGGGCTAAAAAAACAATTCATCATCCATTATCACCCTAGAGATAAGAATTATCAATGTCCCAGGACATAGAGACATAGGGAGCAGGAGTAGGCCATTCGGCCCTTCGAGCCTGCTCCACCTTTCAACTAGATCATGGCTGATCTTCTACCTCAAAGCCATTTTCCCACACTATCCCCATATATCCCTTGATATCTTTAATATCTAGAAATCTATCAATCTGTAACTTGAGCATACACAATGACTGAGCCTCTACAGCCACCTAGGGTAGAGAATTCCATAAATTCATCACCCTCTGAGTGAAGAAATTCCTCCTCATCTCAGTCCTAAATGGCCTACCTCTTATTCTGAGACTGTGTCCCCTGGTTCTAGAACCACCCCCCCCCCCACCCCCCCACCCCCAGATATCCTTCCTGTTTCAACCCTGTTGAGACCTGTAAGAATTTTGTTTGCCTCAATGAGATCACCTCTCATTCTTTGAAACTCTAGAGAATATAGGCCCAGTCTCTTCAATCTCTCCTCATAGGTCAATCCTGCCATCCCAGGAATCAGTCTGATGAACCTTTGTTGCACTCACTCTATGGCAAGTATATCCTTCCTTAGGTAAGGAGACCAAAACTGTACACAATACCCCAGGTACACTCTCACAAAGGCTCTATACAATTGCAAGACCTCTTTACTCCTGTACTCAAATCCTCTTGCAATAAAGGTCATCGTACCATTTGCCTTCCTAATTGCTTGCTGCACCTGCATGTTAGCTTTCAGTGACTTATGAACAAGTACACCCAAGTCCCTTTGGAGATCAACATTCTCGATCTCTCACCATTTAAGAAATACTCTGGATTTCTGTTTTTCCTACCACAGTGGATGACTTCACATTTTTCCACATTATATTCCATCTGCCATGTTCTTACCCACTCATTTAGGCTGCCTAAAGCCCCTTGAAGCCACTTTGCAACCTCCTCACAACTCATTCCCACCTAATTTCGTGTCATCAGAAAACTTGGAAGTATTATATTTTGTCCCCACATCCAAAACATTGATATAGATTGTGAATAGCTGGGGCCCAAGCACTGATCCTTGTGGTATCCCACAAGACAAAATGCCAACTTGAGAATGATCCATTTATTCCTACTCTCTGTTTTCTGTCCGTTAACCAATTCTCTCCCCCAATCTGATGTGTTCTAATTTTGCTTACTAACCTCCTGTATGGGACCTTATCGAAAGCCTTTTGAAAATCCAAATACACCAGATCCAGTGGTTCCCCTTTATCCTGCTAGTTAAATACTGAAAAAACTCTCAAACGTGATTTCCCTTTCATAAATCCAAACCTGACATTATTTTCTAAGTGTCCAGTTATAACATCCATTATAATAGATTCTAGCATTATCCCTACTACTGATGTCAGGCTATAGTTCCCTGGTTTCTCTCTCCCTCCTTTCTTAAATAGTAGGGTTACAATTACTGTCTTCCAATCTTCAGGAACTGCTCCAGAATCTATAGAATTTGGACCTGAACTATTAAACCCATGTGTTGTGGAAGTTAAGGAGTTAAGTACTATCCAGTACTAGTGAAGTTTGCAAAAAATGGGGAACAATGCAGTGACGGAAATTTGCATGTCACAAGCCTAGGAACAGAAAAAGTGGGAAACAGATTTTAAAAAACAATGTTCTAAACAGAAGCTTTCTTGCGGCAAAAACCTCAACACCCAAAAAGGAAAAATTCAATTGTAATTGTGCCTCATCCAAAGAAAGGATGATGTAAAATTCAAACTTCAACAAGAAATGGCCGTTACAGACAGTGCCAGCTGGAGCAGTTGAGAGATTGAGGTGTGGGCACCATGTATGCAGTGTTGTGACCCAGATACCTTCCTACTTTCTCTCATTCTAAACCTAAAAACCAAACAACATAAAAATGAAATCCAAGTAAGTTAATTTTTTACCTTTTGGGGGAAGTGTTACGCTCATGTAAATTGCAGTGATTGAAAATACAAGAACTTAATCCAAAGAGTTATAAAAAAAAGGACTTTTCTGTTAAAGAAAGTGGACAATGTGCTTCAAAATGGCCACCAAAGGTTACAAAATCTGGCCTGGTATAAACAAACTGTCTATTGACTGGTACAAACAGAAGAATACATTCCAAGATATGGGGTGTCAATTGCACACATCCTGAACCCATCAAGAGACATTTTTGAATTTAACAGGTTCTTCTGAAACAAAGAAGGTGTGAAGTAGCCACATCCTGGGCCATTGTCAGTCATCACAGATCTGTGTCTCCCAACAGAAGCAAGATGTGAGTGACTTTTCAGCTTAAAATGTAGCTCTTGGAGAGAGAGAGACCCAGGAAAAAGTATCACCAAAGCTTGTCCAGCTGAGAGCTGGGGAAAAATCCAGCAAGCTGAAAGGAAGGTGCCCTGCTGTGAATTCTACATTTCTGAAGTGATCCCCTGTCTTCAAACTGAACTTTCAACCAGCAGAGAAATCTACAAATAGCCGAGGCCTGCAACTAAAGAGAAATTGACCTCTGAGAAAATTCAACAAGTTTAACGTGAACCCTGAAATCCTACCTCACTTCAAACCACTTCCCCCTTCTTTTTTATTCCTTCCTGGGATGTGGGTATTGCTGGCTAGGCCAGCATTCATTGCCCTTGAGAAGGTGGTGGTGAGCTGCCTTCTTGAACCACTGCAGTCCTTGGGGTATAAATACACCAACAGTGCTGTTAGGAAGGGAATTCCAGGATTTTGACCCAGCGAGAGTGAAGGAACGGGGATATATCTCCAACTCAGGATGGTGTATGGCTTGATGGGGAACTTGCAGGTGGTGATGTTCCCATGCATCTGCTGCCCTTGTCCTTCTAGGTGGTAGAGGTCATGGGTTTGGAAGGTGCTGTCAAAGGAACTTTGGTGAGTTGCTGCAGTGCATCTTGTAGATGGTATACACTGCTGCCACTGTCCGTCGGTGGAGAAGGGAATAAATGTTGAAGGTAGTGGATAGGATGAAGAAGTTCAGTTATGCAGTTAGATTCAAGAAGTTAGGACTGTTTTCCTTAGAGAAGAGAAGGCTGAGAGGTGGTCAAGTAGAGGTATTCAAAATCATGAGAGGTCTGTACAGAGTAGATACAGAGAAACTGTTCCCACTCGTGAAAGGATCGAGAACAAGAGGGCACAGATTTAAAGTATTTGGTAAGAGAAGTAAAAGTGACATGAGGAAAATCTTTTTCACGCAGCAAGCGGTTAAGGTCTGGAATGCACTTCCTGAAAATATGGTGGAGGCAGGTTCAACTGAAGCATTCAAAAGGGAATTAGCCAGTTATATGAAAAGGAAGAATGTGCAAGGTTATGGGGAGAAGGCAGAGGAATGGAACTGAAGGAATGGCTCTTTTGGAGAGCCTGTGCAGACACGATGGGCCGAATGGCCTCTTTCTGCACTGTAACGATTCTGTGGGTGCCAATCAAGTGGGCTGCTTTGTCCTGGATGGTGTCGAGCTTCTTTAGTGTTGTTGGAGCTGCACCCGTCCAGGCAAGTGGAGAGTATTCCGTCACACTCCTGACTTGTGCCTTGTAGATGGTGGACAGGCTTTGAGTTACTCACCACAGAATTCCAAGTCTCTAACCTGCTCTTGTAGCCGCAGAATTTATGTGGCTGGTCCAGTTAAGTTTTTAATCAATGGTAACCCCCAGGATGTTGCTAGTGGGGGATTCAGCAATTGTAATGCCATTGAAAGTCAAGGGGAGATGGTTAGATTCTCTCTTGTTTGAGATAGTCATTGTGTGGCGTACATGTTATTTGCCACTAATCAGCCCAAGCCTGGATGTTGTCCAGATCTTTCTGCATCTGGACATGGGCTGCTTCAGTATCTGAGTAGTTGTGAATGGTGCTGAACATTGTGCAATCATCAGCGAACATGCCCACCTCTGACCTTATGGTGGAGGGAAGGTCATTGATGAAGCAGCTGAAGATGATTGGGCCTAGGGCACTATCCTGAGTGCAGTGATATTCTGGGACTGAGATGATTGACCTCCAATAACCACAATCATCTTCCTTTGTGCTAGGTATGACTTTAACCAAGGGAGAGTTTTCCCCTGATTCCCATTGACTTCAGTTTTGCTAAGGCTCCTTGATGCCATACTCGGTCAAATGCTGCTTTGATGTCAAGGGCAGTCACTCTCACCTCACCTCTGGAGTTCAGCTCTTTTGTCCATTTTTGGACCAAAGCTGTAATGAGGTGAGGAGCTGAGTGGCCCTGATGGAACCCAAACTGAGCATCAGTGAGCAGATTATTGCTAAGCAAGTGCCACTTGATAGCACTGTCAACAACCCGTTCCATTACTTTGCTGATGATTGAGAGTCGATCGATGGGGAGGTAATTGGCTGAGTTGGATTTGTCCTGCTTTCTGTGCACAGGACATACCTGTGCAATTTTCTTGTGTGTGTATGTGTGAGTGAATGCATGAGTGGGTGCAGTTGTGACAATTTTGGAATAAGGTGTATTGCCCAATAAATACTTAATTTATTTTTGTCAGGCAAACCCCCCCACCTGCCAAGACTGAGGCACACATTATTTCACTACATGAACATTAAAAGTTCAAATTACTATCCCCTGACTGGAAAGACATTTGCATAGTACCAGACAATGTTGAAACAAAGGAACCAGTCCCTGTCCCAATACACAGAAGAGACCTGGTCAAACCAGTCGGTCATGTGACCACCTGCTGGCCAACTAGGGGAGTTTTAATTTGGAAAAAGCAGAATTTGAACACAGAAAGCTGTGTGCTCCTGGAACAGAAGCAAGAATTATCTCTTCTCCTGTCCGCCTGCTCCCAGCTCCTTCCCACGGAACTGAATCTTGTGAAAACACATGAACCTCAAAGAGAGAAAAGTCTCCTATGTGAACAAGGTTTAAGCAGCACACAGGGCCCCAAGGAAACAGCAAGAATTACCTGCAAATGGACTATACCGTGAGCTCAATGCACAGTACAAGATATTGCCTCAAACAGTTCCACTTTATCTTTTTTTCTTTGCTTTTCTGTCCCTATCTGCATGTGTATATCGTGTGTGCATGCTAGCGTGGGGATGTCATGTATCTGTCGGCATCAACCATATTAGAATTTAAGTCTAAGTTTTAATCAATTTCATTTTTTCTTCTTTAAACCTGAGAAAACCTGGTGTGCTCATTTCTTTGCTTTATAATTGGAAAGTGGTGAACAAGGATTCAAAAAGGGGGAGCTCAAAACACAGTGTGTTTAAAATTATACCCTGTTACAATAAGACCAGGGAAAGATAGCAAAAGACCCCTAGAAACATTTCTCACCTAGTCGTAACAGAAATTTGGGTGCTAGCATCCGGAATTTTACCCACAGACGAACAAATAAAATTGGAAGTGGGAGCAAAATTGTTCCGAATCAAAAAGAGCAAAATATCAATAGGGGTTTTCTTCTGGTTGTGTGTGATAGAATACTAACATGTCTGCAACTGAAGTGAGTAGCTCCCCAAGCCAGGGTGAAGAAACTTGGGATAAGTTAAAAGCACTGACCATGGAAGAGTTGAGGAAAATGGCTGAGCAGTGTGGGATCACTATATGTGGCAAGGCTAGAAAGTCTGAACTCCTAAGACTATTGGCCAACCATTTTTCCCTTGAATCTGAAGAAACAGAAGCAGTGTTAGAAACAGAATCCGACAGGGTATTGTTAGCAAAGATACAATTGGAACAAAGGAAACTTGAATTTGAGGAAAAAGAGAGGGAAAGAAAGAGCCTTCCACGTGGAACATGAAGAAAAACAAAGAGAGGAAAGGGAACGAGAGAGAGAGGAGAGAGAGAAAGAAAGACAGCAGAAGGAAAGAGAGAGAGAGAGGAGAGAGAGAGAAAGAATATTCCAGAAAGAATCCGGTTAGAGAGAGCTGAAGTGGCTTGAGTTAGCTAGAGGGGGACAGATTAATCCTAGTGAAAACATGGCCAATATGGAGGAGCCGAATTCAGGGCTGGGTATAAGCTTGCTAAAATTTGCTTAATTAATTTCAAAATTCAATGAGGAAGATGTGGAAGCGTTTTTCGTGTCCTTCGAAAAACGGGCAAGGCAGCTAAAATGGCCAGCTGAGACCTGATCTCTTTTACTGCAAAGCAAACTAACTGGAAAAGCCCATGAGGTTTATTCCATGTTGCCAGATGAGAGTTCATCAAATAATGAAATGACCAAAAGTGCTATCCTCAGGGCATATGAATTAGTACCTGAAGCCTATCGCCAAAAGTTTAGAACCCTCAAGAAGCAAGCTAATCAAACTTATCTGGAGTTTGAAAGAAGCAAGCAGCTGGCTTTTGACCAATGACTGAGGGCTTTAAAAGTACAGCTCAGCTATGAGACTCTCAGAGAAGTAATCCTGTTTTTTATTCATTCATGGGATGTGGGTGTCACTGGCTATGCCAGCAATTATTGCCCATCCCTAATTGCCCTTGAGAAGGTGGTGGTGAGCTGCCTTCTTGAACCGCTGCAGTCTATGTGAGGTAGGTACACCCACAGTGCTGTTAGGAAGGGAGTTCCAGGATTTTGACCCAACGACGGTGAAGGAACGGCAATATAGTTCCAAGTCAGGATGGTGTGTGACTTGGAGGGGAACTTGCAGGTGGTGATGTTCCCATGCATCTACTGCTCTTGTCCTTCGAGGTGGTAAAGGTCACGGGTTTGGAAGGTGCTGTCTAAGGAGCCTTGGTGCGTTGCTGCAGTGCATCTTGTAGATGGTACACACTGCTGCCACTGCGTTGGTGGTGGAGGGAATGAATGTTTGTGGATGGTCATAGAGTCATAGAGTCATAGTCGTACAGCATAGAAACAGGCCCCTCGGCCCACCGTGTCCATGCCGACCATAATGCCTATCTATACTAATCGCACATGCTTGCATTAATTCCATATCCCTCTATGCCTTGCTCATTCACGTACTTGTCCAGATGCCTCTTAAATGTTGCTACTGTTCCTGCCTCCAGCACCTCCTCTGGCAGCTCATTCCAGATACCCACTATTCTTAGTGTGAAAAATTTGCCCCTTTGATCCCCTTTAAACCTCCTCCCTCTCACTTTAAATCGATGCCCTCTAGTTTTAGTCACCCCCACCATGGGAAACAGACTCTGGCTATCTACCCTATCTATGCCTCTCATAATTTTATATACCTCTATCATGTCCCCTCTCAGCCTCCTTCGCTCCAGGGAAAACAGACCCAGCCTATCCAATCTCTCTTTATAGCTCAAGCCCACCAAACCAGGCAACATCCTTGTGAATCTTTTCTGCACCCTCTCTAGCTTAATCACATTTTTCCTGTAGTGCGGCGACCAGAACTGCACACGGTACTCTAAATGCGGCCTAACCAACGTTATGTACAACTGTAACATGACGTGCCAACTCTTGTACTCAATGCCTCAGCCAATGAAGGCAAGCATGCCATATGCCTTCTTCACCACCCTGTCTACCCGTGTTGCCACTTTCAGGGAACCATGTACTTGCACCCCAAGGTCTCTCTGCTCAAGAACACTCCCCAGGGCCCTGCCATTCACTGAATATGTCCGGCCCTGGTTTAACTTCCCAAAATGCATCACCTCACACTTGTCTGCATTAAATTCCATTTGGTCACCGGTCTCCAATCTGAAAAACAACCCTCCACTGCCACCCTCTGCCTCCTGCCACCAAGCCAATTTTGTATCCAATTGGCTAGCTCATCCTGGATCCCATGTGTTCGAACCTTCTGGACCAGCCTACCATGCGGGACCTTGTCAAAGGCCTTGCTAAAGTCCATGTAGACAACGTCCATCGCCTTGCCCTCGTCAATCCTCTTGGTCACCTCCTCGAAAAATTCAATCAAATTCGTGAGACATGATTTCCCACGCACAAAGCCATGCTGACTATCCCTAATCAGACTTCACCTTTCCAGATGCATATAAATCCTGTCTCTCAGAATCCCTTCCAATAACTTTCCCACCACTGATGTAAGGATCACCGACCTGTAGTTCCCTGGCTTATCCCTGCTGCCCTTCTTAAATAAAGGCACAACATTAGCTATCCTCCAATCTTCCGGTACCTCACCTGTGGCTAACGATGATACAAAAATCTCTGCCAGGGCCTCAGCAATCTCCTCCCTTGCTTCCCATAGCATCCTGGGATACACCTGGTCAGGCCCTGGGGATTTATCCACCTTAATGTGCTTCAATACCTCCAACACCTCCTCCTTTGTAATGTTGATATGCTCCAGGATATCGCTGTTCCCTCCCTTGAACTCATTAGCTTCCATGACCTTCTCCACAGTAAATACGGACGAGAAATATTCATTTAAGACCTTGCCCATTTCCCATGGCTCCACACATAGATTGCTACACTGATTCTTAAGGGGACCTACTCTCTCCCTAGCTACCCTTTTACTCAGAATATACTGATAGAATCTTTTAGGATTCTCCTTTATCTTATCTGCCAGGGAAATCTCATGGCCCTTTTTCACCCTCCTAATTTCCTTCTTAAGTGTACTCCTACATTCCCTCTACTCCTCGAGGGACTCACTTGATCCCAGCTGCCTATACCTGACATATGCCTCCTTCATTGTCCTGACCAGACCCTCAATATCCCTCGTCAACCAAGGTTCCCTAAACTTGCCAGCCTTGCCCTTCCATCTAACAGGAATATGCTGGCCCTGAACTCTTCCTATCTCACTTTTAAAAAGCCTCCCACTTGCCAGACGTCCCTTTACCTGTAAACAGCCTCTCCCATTCAACTTTTGAGAGTTCCTGTCTGATGCCATCGAAATTAGCCTTCCCCCAATTTAGGACTTCAACCAGAGGACCAGTCCTATCCTTTTCCATAACTATCTTGGAGCTAATAGAGTTATGGTCACTGGTCCCAAAGTGCTCCCCCACTGACACATCAACCACCTGCCCAGCCTCATCTCCCAAGAGGAGGTCGAGTGTAGCCCCTTCTCTAGTAGGGCCATCCACATACTGCTTCAGAAAACTATCCTGGACACATTTAACAAATTCTTCCCCATCCGATCCCTTAGCACTAAGGCAGTCCCAGTCTATATTAGGGAAGTTAAAATCACCTACTATTACAACCCTATAATTCCTACACCGATCTGTGATTTCCCTACATACATGCTCCTCCACTTCCCTCTGACTATTGGGGGGCCTAGAGTATAATCCCATCAAAGTGATCACCCCTTTCTTATTTCTAAGTTCTACCCTCGCTGGACATTCCCCCCAGGATATCCTCTCGTAGTACTGCCCTGATGTCCTCCCTAATCAATAGTGCAACTCCCCCTCCTCTCTTATCTCCACCTCTGTCACGCCGGAAGGATCGGTATCCCGGAGCATTGAGCTGCCAATCCTGCCCATCCCTCAACCACGTTTCTGTAATAGCTATAATATCACAATCCCATGTACTGATCAATGCTCTGACTTCATCTGCCTTACCTGTAAGGCTTCTTGCATTAAAGTAAATGCAGTTTAGCCTACCAGACCTTCCACGCTCCCTGTCCTGCCCCTGCCCGGCCTGCCTACTGGACTTGATTGCTTTAACCTCTACATTTGCCTCAACTATCTCATCTGAGAGACTACTACTTTGGGTCGCACCCCAATGCAAGACTAGTTTAAACCCTCCCGAGTAGTACTAGCAAACCTCCCCGCAAGGATATTGGTCCCCTTCCAGTTTAGATGCAACCCGGCCTTCTTGTACAGGTCACCTCTGCACCAGAAGAGATCTCAATGATCCAAGTAGCTGGAGCCCTCCTGCCTACATCAGCTCTTCAGCCACGCATTCATTTGCCTAATCCTCCTACTCCTACCCTCAGTAGCATGTGGCACAGGGAGTAATCCTGAGATAACAACCCTAGAGGTCCTGTTTTTTAACCTTCTGCCTAACTCCCTATATTCACTTTGCAGGACCTCATCTCTCTTCCTTCCTATGTCGTTAGTATCAATATGGACCACGACCTCTGGCTGCTCACCCTCCCCTTTCAGAATGTCCTGCAGCCGCTCCGAGACATCCTTGACCCTAGCACCATGGAGGCAACATACCATCCTGGAGTCTCATTTGTGGCCACAGAAACACCTATCTGCACCCCTTACAATAGAATCCCCTATCACTATAGCTCTTCCAACCCTTTTCCTCCCCTGCTGTGCAGCAGAGCCCTCCGTGGTGCCATGAACTTGGCTGTTGCTGCTTTCCCCTGGGAGGTCATACCCCCAATAGTATCTAAAGCGGTATATCTGTTTGAGAGGGGGATGGTTACAGGGGACTCCTGCAGTACCTGCCTGCGCCTACTACTCCGTCTAGTGGTCACCCATCTCTTTTCTGCCTGTGCAGCCCATTACCTGCGGTGTGACCACCTCACTAAACATGTTATCCACGACATCCTCAGCATCACGGATGCTCCACAGTGAATCCACCCGCAGCTCCAGCTCCGTAAGGCGGGTAGCCAGTAGCTGCAGATGGATACACTTCCTGCACACATGGTCGTCAGGAACACTGGAAACATCCCTGATTTCCCACATAGCGCAGGAGGAGCATACCACGGGGCTGAGCTCTCCTGCCATGACTTACCCTTAGGTTAATTAGTTACTCCCTAAACTAAAAAATACTAATTATACTGGGGGCCTTGTTCTACCCACTTCAATCTAAAGTCCTTAATAAAAAAATCACTTTAGTAGTACTCACCTGATCACCAGAGATATTTTTTCCAACAAAAAAAAACAACTTTCCCCTTTTTTTTGATATTCTAACAGCTGCTACTCACCTTGCAGCTCTCCTCTGACGTCACTGTGGCTTTTTTTTCAAAACTCCGGCGCGCTGGAAGAGCTCCTCTCTGCTCCGCTTCCGGAAGGTAAGAGACTGGGGCTCGATCCTCGGGGTCGATTTATAGGCTCCGCTCCCGACGTTCCCCCCACAGGTCCACTCCATTCCTCTCCACTCCGCTCCTGGAAGGTAAGCTGTGCCAATCAAGCGGGCCGCTTTGTCCTGGATGGTGTTGAGCTTCTTGAGTGTTGTTGGAGCTGCACCCATCCAGGCAAGTGGAGAGTATTCCATCACACTCCTGACTTGTGCCTTGTAGATGGTGGACATGCTTTGGGGAGTCAGGAGGTGATTTACTCACTGCAGGATTCCTAGCCTCTGACCTGCTCTTGTAACCACGGTATTTATATGGCTACTCCAGTTCAGTTTCTGGTCAATGGTAGCCCTTAGGATGTTGATAGTGGGGGATTCAGTGATGGTAATGCCATTGAATGTCAAGGGGAGATGGTTAGATTCTCTCTTGCTGGAGCTGGTCATTGCCTGGCACTTGTGTGGCGCAAATGTTACTTGCCACTTATCAGCCCAAGGCTGGATTTGTCCAAGTCTTGCCACATTTCTACACGGACTGCTTCAGTATCTGAGGAGTCACGAATGGTGCTGGAGATCGTGCAATCATCAGCGAACATCCCCACTTCTGACCTTATGATTGAAGGAAGGTCATTGATGAAGCAGCTGAAGATGGTTGGGCCCAGGACACTACCCTGAGGAACTCCTGCAGTGATGTCCTGGAGCTCAGATAATTGACTTCCAACAACCACAGCCATCTTCCTTTGCGTTAGATATGACTCTAACCAGCAGAGAATTTTCCTCCTGATTCCCATTGACTCCAGTTTTCCTAGGGCTCCTTGATGCCATACTCAGTCAAATAGGGCAGTCACTCTCACCTCACCTCTTGAGTTCAGCTCTTTTGTCCATGTTTGAACCAAGGCTGTAATGAGGTCAGGTGCTGAGTGGCCCTTTCGGAACCCAAACTGCGTATCACTGATCAGGCTATTCCTCAGCAAGTGCTGCTTGATGGCACTGTTGATGACACCTTCCATCACTTTGCTGATGATTGAGAGTGGACTGATGGGGTGATAATTGGCTGGGTTGGACTTGTCCTGCTTTTTGTATATAGGACATACCTGGGCAATTTTCCACATTGCCGGGTAGATGCCGGTGTTGTAGCTGTACTGGAACAGCTTGGCTAGGGGTGCGGCAAGTTCTGGAGCACAGGTCTTCAGTACTGTTGCCGGAATATTGTCAGGTCCCATAGCCTTTGCAGCATCCAATGCCTTCAGTCGTTTCTTGATATCACCCGGAGTGAATCAAATTGGCTGAAGACTGGCATCTGTGATGCTGGGGACTTCAGGAGGGGGCAGAGATGGATCATCAATGCGTCACTTCTGGCTGAAGATTGTTGCAAATGCTTCTGCCTTATCTTTTGTACTGATGTGCTGGGCTCCCCCATCATTGAGGATGGGGATATTTGTGGAGCCACCTCCTCCAGTTAGTTGTTTAATTGTCCACCACCATTCAAGGCTGGATGTGGCAGAACTGCAGAGCTTAGATCTGATCCGTTGATTATGGGATCGCTTAGCTCTGTCTATGGCATGCTGTTTGGCGCGCAGATAGTCCTGTGTTGTAGCTTCACCAGGTTGACACCTGATTTTGAGGTATGCCTGGTGCTGCTCCTGGCATGCCCTCCTGCACTCTTCATTGAACCAGGGTTGGTCTCCTGGCTTGATGGTAATGGTAGAGTGGGGGATATGCTGGGACATGAGGTTACAGATTGTGATTGAGTACAGTTCTGCTGCTGCTGATGGCCCATAGCGCCTCATGGATGCCCAGTTTTGCATTGCTAGATCTGTTCGAAATCTTTCCCATTTAGCACGGTGATGGACGGTATCCTCAGTGTGAAGGCGGGACTTCGTCTCCACAAGGACTGTGCGGTGGTCACTCTTACCAATACAGTCATGGACAGATGCATCTGCGGCAGGCAGTTTGGTGAGGACAAAGTCAAGTATGTTTTTCCCTCGTGTTGGTTCCCCCACCACCTGCCGCAGACCCAGTCTAGCAGCTATGTCCTTTTAGTACTCGGCCAGCTCCGTTAGTAGTGGTGCTACCGAGCCACTCTTGGCGATGGACATTAAAGTCCCCCACCCAGAGTATATTTTGTGCCCTTGCCACCCTCAGTGCTTCCTCCAAGTGGTGTTCAACATGGTGGAGTACTGACTCATCAGCTGAGGGAGGGCGGTAGATGGTAATCAGTAGGAGGTTACCTTGCCCATGTTTGACCTGATGCCATGAGACTTCATGGGATCGGAGTCAATGTTGAGGACTCCCAGGGGAACTCCGTCCCTACTGTATACCACTGTGCCGCCACCTCTGCCTGGTCTGTCCTGCTGGTGGGACAGGACATACCCAGGGATAGTGATTGCAGTGTCTGGGACATTGTCTGTAAGGTATGATTCCGTGAGTATGACTATGTCAGGCTGTTGCTTGACTAGTCTGTGGGACAGCTCTCCCAACTTTGGCACAAGCCCCCAAATGTTAGTAAGGAGGACTTTGCAGGGTCAACAGGATTGGGTTTGCCGTTGTCGTTTCCAGTGCCGGGTGGTCCATCCAGTTTCATTCCTTTTTATTGACTTCGTAGTGGTTAGGTACAACTGAGTGGCTTGCTAGGCAACTAGCATGTAAGAGTTAACCACATTGCTGTGGATCTGGAGTCACATTTAGGCCAGACAGGTAAGGACAGCATATTTCCTTCCCTAAAGGGAATTAGTGATCCAGATGGGTTTTTACAACAATCGACAATGGTTTCATGGCCATCATTAGACTAGCTTTTTAATTCCAGATTTATTAATTAAATTCAAATTTCACCTTCTGCTGTGGTGGGATTCGAACCTATGTCCCCAGATCAATACCTTGGGTCTCTAGTCCAGTGATAATACCACTACACCACCACCTCCCCACAGAGGAATTAAAAAACTCTCTCCCATTCTCAATAAAGACCCATGTCGAGGAACAGCAGGTTCAGGGAGCCCGGCAAGTCTTTGCTTTAATTTATAAGTCAGTTTCCCAGGTGAGAACGTTTCCTAATCACCCCCACAAATCCGAAAAGGACAAAGGGTAGGAAGGTGATACCTGCCCAGGCAGTCCTGGAAGAGAAAGGAAAGCAGGAGACACAGGGGCCCTCCTCCAGCCAAAAAGGAAGGTGCTGTGAGCCAGAGAGAGACCCGGAGACCTGTGTGCTTCCATTGGAATAAGACAGCGCATTTAAAAGCGGACTGCTGGAAACTAAAGGGGAAACCGGTAGGGTTAATCAGGGCACATCCGCTCAGTGAAGACAAGACCCTGATGGAAAACACAGAATGGGCTGTGGCTTTAACTGCAGTAAGAGTGCAACCCAGGAAGCTTACTACAGCCAGTGCAGGAAAAGTTACTAGGATTCCTGAATGTTATCAGGGTTTTGTATTTGAAGGGAAAGTAACCCCATATCCTACGAGTGGAGCAAGCTAGCCCATAGTAATTCTCAGGGACACAGGGTGACTAGATCCCTTTTACTGGGAAAAGGCCTGACCTTTCCCCCGGAGAATGTAGTGAACACCAAAATGGAGGAGAATGGTATTGGAGGGCAGTGTATGACTGTACCTGTACACCAGGGGCACCTGGAGTACGATCTAGTTTCAGTACCGGTGACTGAAGGGATTGTCCCTAGTTTGCCTGCTTCTAGGTCATGATCTGGCAGGGGTGAAGGTGGTAGCGCCCCCAGTAGTGAAAGAAAGACCACAGGAGGTCAGAGAGATAGGGCGGTGGCAGGAGACGGACCCCTGCAGAGTCCCTGAATGTGTACTGGGTCAGGCCATGATCAAAGCAGCTTCCCCCAGAGGAGAGTGCATTGGCACTGCAGGCAAATGTCTGAGACTTTCTTTGGAAAGTTAGGAGACCCAGGGAATGAATTAAATAAATTTTTCCGAGCTGAGGCTCAATGAGCCAACCTAGTATGCACTGGAGTGCTGACTTTGTTTGCACCAGGGTGCTACAGTGGAAGTTTGGTAACTGAGGAAGTTCGGTAACTGAGGAACTTCGGTAAGGAGGGAGCGAGGAGCTCCTTTCATTTCCTACCTGTCCTCAGAGTGAGGGGAGCCGAGAGATTCCAAAGAGCACAGCTGACTGGGAGAAGACTCGGAGGGCAGAGTTCTGGACCGGTAAGTATAAAAAAGTTGCCTCTGGTAAAAAAAAACTGAAAGTGACGTCACAGAAAGCTGTGACCTGATTGGCTGGTAGGGAATTTTTTTTTACTGAATTTGAATATAAAACATTGATAAAAATTGATTAAAACCCTAATTAACTAATTAATAAGTAGAGTAACTAAACCAGAGGGAGGAGATTACTGTATTTAGATAGCATTTAATATTTATAGTAGGAATCTAGCACAAGGGACCATATAGTTATTAAAACAATTTAGTAAGGATTTAATAAGTATTTATTTCTCTTAAATTAATTTATTAATTAGTGATAGAAATGTCAATTAGAGCGGTGAAGTGCTTCACCTGTGAGATGTGGGAGGTCCGTGACGCTTCCAGCGTTCCGGACGACTACATCTGCAGGAAGTGTATCCAGTTGCAGCTCCTCACAGACCGCATGGATCAGTTGGAGCGGCAACTGGATGCACTTAGGAGCATGCAGGTGGCAGAAAGCGTCATAGACAGGAGTTTTAGAGAAGTGGTTACACCCAAGGTGCAGGCAGATAGATGGGTGACCGCTAGAAGGGGCAGGCCGTCAGTGCAGGAATCCCCTGTGGCTGTCCCCCTCTCTAACAAGTATACCGTTTTGGATACTGTTGGGGGGGATGGCCTATCAGGGGAAAACAGCAGCAGCCAGAGCAGTGGCACCACGGCTGGCACTGTTGTTCAGCAGGGAGGGACAAAGCGCAGAAGAGCAATAGTTATAGGGGACTCTATAGTCAGGGGCACAGATAGGCGCTTCTGTGGACGTGAAAGAGACTCCAGGATGGTATGTTGCCTCCCTGGTGCCAGGGTCCAGGATGTCTCTGAACGGACAGGTGGCATTCTGAAGGGGGAGGGTGAACAGCCAGAGGTTGTGGTACACATCGGTACCAACGACATAGACAGGAAGAGTGACGAGGTCCTGCAGGGGGAGTTTAGGGAGTTAGGTAAAAAGTTAAAAGACGGACCTCTAGGGTTGTAATCTCGGGATTACTCCCTGTGCCACGTGCCAGTGAGGCTAGAAATAGGAAGACAGTGCAGCTAAACACGTGGCTGAACAGCCGGTGTAGAAGGGAGGGTTTCAGATATCTGGACCATTGGGATCTCTTCAGGGACAGATGGGACCTGTACAAGAAGGACGGGTTGCATCTAAACTGGAGGGGCACAAATATCCTGGCTGCGAGGTTTGCTCGCGTCACTCGGGAGGGTTTAAGCTAGTGTGGCAGGTGGGTGGGAACCAGAGCAGTAGGACAGCTAGTGAAATAAATGAGGGGGAACTAGTAAATAAGGCCAGTAAGACTAAGAGGAAGAGGAAGAGCAGGCAGGGAGATATTGCAGAGCACAGCGGGACTGGTGGTCTGAAGTGCATTTGTTTCAATGCGAGAAGTATAACAGGAAAGGCAGATGAACTTAGAGCTTGGATTAGTACTTGGAACTATGATGTTGTTGCTATTACAGAGACTTGGTTGAGGGAAGGACAGGATTGGCAGCTAAATGTTCCAGGATTTAGAAGCTTCAGGCGGGATAGAGGGGGATGTAAAAGGGGTGGGGGAGTTGCATTACTTGTTAAGGAGAATATCAAAGCTGTACTGCAGGAGGACATCTCGGAGGGGTCGTGCAGCAAGGCAATATGGTTGGAGCTCAGGAATAGGAAGGGTGCAGTCACGATGTTGGGGGTTTTCTACAGGCCTCCCAATAGCCAGCAGGAGGTAGAGGAGCAGATATGTAGACAGATTTTGGAAAGATGTAAAGGTAACAGGGTTGTAGTGGTGGGTGATTTTAACTTCCCCGATATTGACTGGGACTCACTTAGTGCTAGGGGCTTCGATGGGGCAGAATTTGTAAGGGGCATCCAGGAGGGCTTCTTGAAACAATATGTAGATAGTCCAACTAGGGATGGGGCCGTACTGGACCTGGTATTGGGGAATGAGCCCGGCCAGGTGGTCGAAGTTTCAGTAGGGGAGCATTTCGGGCACAGTGACCATAATTCCATACGTTTTAAGGTGAATAAGGATAAGAGTAGTCCTCGGGTGAAGGTGCTAAATTGGGGGAATTATAACAATATTAGGCAGGAACTGAAGAATTTAGATTGGGGGCGGCTGTTTGAGGGTAAATCAACATCTGACATGTGGGAGTCTTTCAAATGTCAGTTGATTAGAATCCAGGACCGGCATGTTCCTGTGAGGAAGAAGGATAAGTTTGGCAAGTTTCGGGAACCTTGGATAACGCGGGATATTGTGAGCCTAGTCAAAAAGGAAAAGGAAGCATTCGTAAAGGCTGGAAGGCTCGGAACAGACGAATCCCTTGAGGAATATAAAGACAGTAGGAAAGAACTTAAGCAAGGAGTCAGGAGGGCTAAAAGGGGTCATGAAAAGTCATTGGCAAACAGGATTAAGGATAATCCCAAGGTTTTTTATACGTATATAAAGAGCAAGAGGGTAACCAGGGAAAGGGCTGGCCCACTCATGGACAGAGATGGGAATCTATGTGTGGAGCCAGAGGAAATGGGCGAGGTATTAAATGAGTACTTTGCATCAGTATTCACCAAAGAGAAGGACTTGGTGGATGATGAGCCTAGGGAAGGGAGTGTAGATAGATTCAGTCATCTCATTATCAAAAAGGAGGAGGTGTTGGGTGTCTTGCAAAGCATTAAGGTAGATAAATCACCAGGGCCTGATGGGATCTACCCCAGAATACTAAGGGAGGCAAGGGAAGAAATTGCTGGGGCCTTGACAGAAATCTTTGCATCCTCATTGGATACAGGTGAGGTCCCAGAGGACTGGAGAATAGCCAATGTTGTTCTTTTGTTTAAGAAGGGTAGCAAGGATAATCCAGGAAATTATAGGCCGGTGAGCCTTATGTCAGTGGTCGGGAAATTATTAGAGAGGATTCTTCGGGACAGGATCTACTCCCATTTGGAAACAAACTAACTTATTAGCGAGAGACAGCATGGTTTTGTGAAGGGGAGGTCGTGTCTCACTAATTTGATTGAGTTTTTTGAGGAAGTTACAAAGATGATTGATGAAGGAAGGATGCAGGATGTTATCTATATGGACTTCAATAAAACCTTTGACAAGGTCCCTCATGGCAGACTGGTACAAAAGGTGAAGTCACACAGGATCAGAGGTGAGCTGGCAAGATGGATACAGAACTGGCTCAGTCATAGAAGACAGAGGGTAGCATTGGAAGGGTGATCCGCAGGGATCAGTGCTGGGACCTTTTCTCTTTGTAGTATATATAAATGATTTGGAGGAAAATGTAGCTGATCTGATTCGTAAGTTTGCGGACGACACAAAGGTTGGTGGAGTTGCGGATAGTGATGAGGATTGTCAGAGGATACAGCAGGATACAGATCGGTTGGAGATTTGGGCGGAGAAATGGTAGATGGAGTTTAATCCGGACAAATGTGAGGTAATGCATTTTGGAAGATCTAATGCAAGTGGGAAGTATACAGTAAATGGCAGAACCCTTAGGAGTATTGACTGGCAGAGAGATCTGGGCGTACAGGTCCACAGGTCACTGAAAGTGGCAACACATGCGGATAAAGTAGTCAAGAAGGCATATGGCATGCTTGCTTTTATCGGTCGGGGCCTAGAGTATAAAAATTGGCAAGTCATGCTGCAGCTGTACAGAACTTTAGTTAGGCCACACTTAGAATATTGCATGCAATTCTGGTCGCCACACTACCAGAAGGGCGTGGAGGCTTTGAAGAGGGTACAGAAGAGGTTTACCAGGATGTTGCCTGGTCTGGAGGGCATTAGCTATGAGGAGAGGTTGGATAAACTCGGATTGTTTTCACTGGAACGACGGAGGTGGAGGGGCGACATGATAGAGGTTTACAAAGTTATGAGCGGCATGGACAGAGTGGATAGTCAGAAGCTTTTTCCCAGGGTGGAAGAGTCAGTTACTAGGGGACATAGGTTTAAGGTGAGAGGGGCAAAGTTTAGAGGGGATGTGCGAGGCAAGTTCTTTACACAGAGGGTGGTGAGTGGCTGGAACTTTCTGCCTGGGAAGGTGGTGGAAGCAGGTACGATAGCAACGTTTAAGAGGCATCTTGACAAATACATGAATATGATGGGAATGGAGGGATACGGTCCCCGGAAGTGCAGAAGGTTTTAGTTTAGGCAGGCATCAAGATCGGCGCAGGCTTGGAGGGCCGAATGGCCTGTTCCTGTGCTGTACTGTTCTTTGTTCTTTGTTTGTTCTTTGTTCAGTATCACAGGCTGCCCAGTCTGAAAATGAAACAGAGAGAGTCCCTGACTGCTACTATTTAAAGAATGAGTTACTGATGAGGAAATGGAGTTCTCCTCACAGACCTGAGGGCAAGGAGTGGACAGTAGTCCACCAGTTAATGGTGCCACAGAGGTACTGGGGAGAAATATTAAGAAGGGCCCACGAGACTACAGTAGCTGTGCATGCCGGTACACGAAAGACCAAAGCCTGCATAAGACAGCAGTTTGACTGGCCAAAACTCCACAAGGATGTGGTAGAGTACTGCAGGAGTTGCCACATGTGCCAGGTTGAGGGGAAACCCCAATCTACAGTGAAACCTGCACCCTTAAGTCCTGTACCGGTGTTAGGAGGACCCTCCAGCAGAGGGCTGGTGAACTGTAAGGGACCCCTGCCGAGAACAAAAGGGGACAGGCAGGCACACGGTTGGCAAAAGTTTAGAGAGAGAAGAGGAAAAAGTGACCAAGAGGGCAGTCCAGGAAGTCCAGCAAGAATCCTGGATGAAAACCCCTACTGCCCGGTCAACCAACCGCGAAAAATGTGAAAAATTAGACCCCACATCCTCCTATGTGAATGCAGATTTTAGAAGCACCAGACCAGAGTTGCTAACAGCATTTACAGGAACCTGCAGAGACAAAGAGACCTCTAGGGGACACAGAAACTGTGAGGGTGATGCCTCACCTAGTTGAAGTGCCACAGGAGAGTGCAGCCAAGTCTGCACAAATATCTGCAGGTAGGAGTATCCCAGAGAACAAAGGGGAAAGTAACAAAGACTCTTCCCCCACAGTCAGAGGAAAAGGGAACCACTCATCTCCTGAACTCAAAAATCTTTGAAAAGCAGCACTGGCAACCAGAATAGACCATTTTTAATAAGCTTTAAGATTGGTGAATGAATGGAGGGTATCTGGTCTCTATTCACCAACTCCCTGGGGGTGAGTAGCCAGTCTCTCTTCACCAACTCCCTGGGGATGGGTAGCTGGTTACTGATCACCAGCTCCCTGGGGGGTGGGTAGCTGATCACTGTTCATCTTCCTGAGGTGACATTGCAGAGTTTGAGATCTCAGTTGAAGAGGACATCAAACCTGCATTCCATCATTCAGTGGTGCCAAATGTTTTGGTGCTCCAACACACTGGGAAACTGCTGTCTTATCTTTGCAGTGAACTTGCCAGCTTGCATCTTGTATTTAGTGCATTATGTGCAGCAAGAATACAACAACAGTAAAAATTAAGGTGGCTACAGTCACAGTAATAATCAACATTAAAGTTAAGTTCCCCAAATTTCTGACTTTTGAAATATCTTTAATCACTTTTATTTTCTTATCGTATAAGAAATAATTAAGCTTAGATGTGACTTTAAATGTCTGCATTGAAATAGCTATGGAGAATTGAATCAAACACTATCAAAACCTATCCACTTGTGGACATACTGCAATTAGCAAAAGTAACCTTGGTGCACCAGTCATCAACTGCCAAGGAGTGGAACATCAGATCCAGAAGAAACCAAAGCTCAATTTCAATAAGAAACAGGACTAATCTTGGGTTTTAGAAATATTTCTGGTACCTAATGAATTTCAATCACTGAGCATTAAAGGGCCTTTTCTCACAAGTTCAAATATGAGGATTGACTTTCTCTGTTAATTTGCATGGTTAACTCCAGTGCAATTCACCCCAAATTGTTTAAACTAGAGCAAAATATTGACAGGTTTCAAATGCAAATTACATCCAGCACAAGTTGAGTTTCTGCGATATCCTAACAACATCATGCTGGGAGGCGGGCTAATCCACAAAACTGGCCATGTGCCCAGATTGAATAAAATCACCATGGCAAATTTCCATGAATTGCATCTATTTGTGGGCCTTTGAGGATGTTCTTAAACTTTTTTTTAATGTGCATTGTTATGGACAGGGGAGAGGAGAGAAGGGATAGCTTCCTCTTTTCACCTCTCAACTGACCAAAGACAGCATGTTTTTTAAAAAAAGGTTTTAGCCCCTGAGTGCTTTAATTGTCAGGAATAGACAAATGACAGGTTTTCTCATAAGTTTAAAGAAAAGATAAATGTTAATTTTTCAATTCCCTAATATACGCAACTACACCCACTCTCACATTAATACAGATACACACACACCCAAGAAAAGATTTTGATTATAAAAGTAACTTGCATTTAGGTTTTATGATTTCAAGAGTTCCCTGTTACACTTGCTTTTCCCCCGGGTTGAAGACTTGAAACAATGCAGGCCTGTAATTCTTATTTGTGTCCACTGAAGAAAAGGCTCTAGAGGTTTAAGAGGATGGATTCACTGTTATTTTAGGTTTGCAGTAGCAGACATCTCTTGTTATACTCCAGTCAAGGTTCAATGGTGAAGCCCTGGTACGATTCTTCAGGTGGAAAGTTCCAGGATTCCAGTTACTGCCTACATGAAGCTTATGCTGGTAGTATTACGCAAAGTCTTTTCTCTTCATTAGCATAGATGCTTTTTTGTCTCTGTATGCCCAGAATGAGCCTTATTAAAGCCCCTTAGCAGAAATCTAGTGTCCTCAGAAATAGTTTCTGATGGTTAGGCCATTGTCAGACAAAGAAGTCCAGGTATCACTCATCCACATACCATCTTGATAAAATAGAGTTTTTCGCACCCAGTTTCTGGATTTCAAGTTTGGCGTCAAAGATTTTTGTCTGCAACAGTATTTAATTAGTTGGCGAAATGCAGCCATTACCACAAGAAGGGTTGTTTGCATTTTAATGACTTCTCAAAGATATGTCTAGAAAGGTCATTTGCGTTTTAATGACTTTGCCAAGACTTGTTGAGGCATCAAAATTAGTTCAGTGTTCTTGCAGTTCTATATGAATTGGCAGGAAAGAAAAAATCACCTGACTTCTCAACAGCATTTTGTTTTACAGGAAAGTGTCCTTCATAAGTTCATATTTATAGTTCATAAGATTGTATTGCGTGAGCATGACACCTCCCCACAAAAAGGGAAAAAGTGAAATTCCTTGACATTTCATTGTTTTTACATCATAGAAAGAAAGAAATGGAAAAACACATATTAGCAAACATTCACATGCATTCCTCAGGGTCACTGTCACTAGGCCTTCCACAGCTTACTGGTGGCACTTTATTTAAATTCTGGACAGAGAGTCCACAATTACATTATTTTTCCCAGAAATGTGCGTATTTTTTAAGTTAAATGGCTGTCGGAGTAAACTTCGTCTGAACAGCCTGGCATTGTTAACTTTAGATTTCTGCAGGCAAGTTCTGGATTGTGGTGAGTGTATATTAATATCACCCCGTGTCTGTTACTGACATAGACCTCAAAATGTTGAAGGGCTAACAGAAGCCCCAAAGCCTGCTTTTCTATTGTGGAATATTTTCACTGATGTTTATTTAACTTTTTAGAAAAATAGCCAATTGGTTTCTTGTTACCCGAGTCATCTTTCTGGAGTAAGATGGCTCCTACTCCCATATCGCTCGTGCCAATAGCCACCTTGAATGATCGATTAAAGTTTGGTGCTGCTATCATGTGTTCATTTGTTAGAATGTCTCAAAAGCATCTGGCACAGTTCTGACCACACTAACTTGACATTTTTCTTCAATAAATTGGTCAAAGGAACAGCTAGGATGCTGAAATTAGGGAATTTCCCCAGGAATCGTATTATCTCTCTCGTGGTTTTGGGAATGGGGAAATCTATCGGGGTTTGTACTTTTGCTGCCCTTGGCAACACACGATCCTGACATACAACATGTCCCAAGTAGCTCACTTTGCCCTTAGCGAACTCACCTTTGGTTAAGTTTACCACTAATTTAGTGCTTTGTGGACCTTCGATTAATGCTCTTAAGTCATTTAGGTGGTCTTCCCAGGTGTCGCTATAGACCAGCAGGTTATCAATGTATACAACACAGTTGCTTAAGGTTGATTCTTGATTCAACAATCTTTGAAAGGTTGCTGGGGCATTCTTTACACTGAATGGCATGACTTTGCATTAGAATAGGCCATCTGTCATTAGAAAAGCCGAGATTTCCTTAGCTCGGTTGGTCATCGGGACTTGCCAGTACTCTTTTAATAAATAAATTTTACTGACGTAAGCGGAGTTGTCAACCCAGTCAATACAGTCTTCAATGTGTGGAATCAGGTACGAATCAGTTCGAGTCAATGCATTAACTTTCCGATAATCAATGCAGAGTCTCTTAGAACCATCCAGCTTAGGAATTAACACAATAGAACTGCAGCTGCTTTGACTAGTCTCGATGATGTCATTGTCTTACATGTATTAAATCTCCTCTCGGACTTGAGCCAATTTATCGGGGCTCAGTCAGTATGGGTTCTGTTTAATAGGTGGGGTCTCCTCTACACCCACATCATGAATGGCCAAAGAAATGCAACCCGGTTTGTCCCTACACACTTTTCCAAACTTTCTTAGCAGTTTTGTTATGCCTTTCCTCTGCTTGTCATTTAAATAATCAAGTATTGTGTCTAGCCTCCCTAAGGCTTCTGTGTTAGTTAGTTTCACAGTAGGGTGTTCAATCTGGGAATTTTCCAGGTCCCTTCTTCCCCCATCTCCTCCTCACTATTGTTTCCCTTCTCATCTGTCCTCACTACCTGGCATACATTTACCAGTTTGTCTTGTTTCTGATTATAATATCTCCCTTGCATGTTTATGTGGCACAGTCGTCGTTCCTTTCTCCGATCAGGGTTGTTGACCGGGTAATTGACCTCGCGGAATTGGCCCAAGCAGAACGTACCACTAAACCTAGCTTTCAGGTGTTCACCTGGTAATGGCAACAGCACCAGGACCTGATCCCCTGGGTTGAATGTCCGAGCCTCAGCATGTCTGTCTGCCTGCCTTTTCATGATCTGCTGGGAGGCTTTAAGGTGTTCCTTATCCACAGCACATGATTTAAAGAGTCGCTCACAGAAGACTGATACATAATTCAACAACGAGATTTCTTCCCTTTTATCAGCTTAAGGGGGCCTCTTACCTCATGCCCGCAGACTAGTTTGAACAGACTGAAGCCTGTCAAATCATTGAGTGAATCCCTAGTGGTGAACAGCAGAGAAGCTAACCCCTTGTCCCAATCGTGGGGGTACTCACAGCAGTTGGCTTTGATCATGGTCTTCAGGGTTTGGTGATACTGTTCCAGAGCTCTCTGTGACTGTGGGTGGAATGCTGAGGCTATGCATAACCTCCTGGAATACACAGGACATAAAATTTGATCCTTGATCCAATTGGATCTATTACGGAAGTCCGTAGCTGGTAAAAAAAAAACCTGGGTCAGCTCCTCCATCATGGTTTGTGCTGTGATTTTTCTTAGGGGTATGGCCTCTGGGAATCGGGTGGCCAGATCCACGATAGTTAAGATATATTGAAAACCCGTCTTAGTTCTAGGTAAGGGTCCCACACAATCTACCAGAACCCTGCCAAAAGGTTCGTCAAAGGCAGGTATAGGAATTAGTGGGGCGAGCTTGATGCAGATTGTGGTTTCCCAAGAACCTGAGGTATGGCAGGCATTACAGAATTCAACCATATCTTTGTGCAGGTGAGCCAATGAAAGTACTCGTTTATCCGGACATGAGTCTTTTGGATACCCACATGCCAGCCATTGGGATTTCATGGGCAATCCTCAATATTTCCCTTCGATAACCAGGAGGAACTAAAATTTGGTGAACCACTGTCCACTCCTCCTCTGCAGGTCGCTGAGGTGGTCTCCACTTTCTCAGCACAACCCCGTTTTTTAAGTAATAGCATTCGGGAACTCATTCTGCCTCTGCCTCAGAACAGGTTGTCTGCGCTATTCTTTTTAAGTCAGGAGTCTGCCTGTTGAGCCTCAATCAAGGAGGATCTGCTGAACATCTCTTTCTTCTCATTTAATTCCCGAAAAAGGTTTCAGCTAGCCAGACCTCTGGGTCATCTGACTGAATTACTGGCTCAGCTCTCTCCAGTGAAGCTCATTTAGCCATGGACCTGGACACTACAGAGTCAGGGAATACTCCAGGGACTTCCTCCTGTAACTACTCTGGCTCCCTGGCCTCATTTGCCTTGGCTAAGACTACCATGGAGGCTATCACTCTACCCCCAGCCAAATCATTACCCAACAGCAAATCTATTCTGGCCACAGGCAGATTAGGGATAATCCCTACCATAACCAGTCCAGAGACTCGGCCGCACTGTAAGTGGGCCTGATATAGCAGTATGGACATAGACACCTTCAATGCCTTTTAGCAGAACCTTCGCATTCACCGAAAGTTCATCAAATTATGAACGAATTAAAAATTTATCCTTGGGGAATATGAGCTAGTACTGGAAGCTTACCGCCAGAAGTTCCAAACCCTTCGGAAACAAGCTGATCAAACTTACTTGGAATTTGAGAGAAATAAGCAGCTGGCTTTTGACCAGTGGTTGAGTGCTCTTAAAGTACAAACCACATATGAAAACCTTGAGGAATTTAAAAACTCTCTCCCACTCTCCATAAAGACCCATGGGGAGGAACAAAAAGTGCACAGAGCGAAGCAAGCTACGGTTCTGGTTGATGAGTTCGCTCTAATACACAAGTCGGTTCGCCAGGGAAAAACCTTTTCCAGTCACCCCAGCAAACCCAAAAAGGACAAAGGGTGGGAAGGTGATAGGAGCCCAAGGAGAGAAAGAAAAGCAGGACATACACCGGGGACCCTCCTCCAGCCAAAAGAGAGAGTGCGGAAAGTAAGAGTGAGACCCGGAGCCTGTGTGCTTCATTGTAATAAGGCAGGTCACCTCAGAGCTGATTGCGGGAAACTAAAGGGAATGCCTGTAGGGTTAATGAGGACACAACCACTCAGTGCAGGAGATGGGACCTGATGGAAAGCGCAGCAGAGCAGGCTAGGGCTTTAACTGCAACCGCAGTAAGATCCAGAAAACATACTGCTGCAGGTGCAGGAAAATTTAATAGGAAGCCTGAAGGTTATCAGGATTTCGTATCTGAAGGGAGAGTAACCCCTTACCCCTCAAGTGGGGCAGGCATGCCCATCATCAGACTCAGGGACACAGGGGCTACCAGATCCCTTTTACTGGGAAAAGGCATTACCTTTCCCCCAGAGAGTGCAGTAAGTACCAGAATGGTGGTGAATGGTATTGGAGGGCAGTGTACGCCTGTATCTTTACACCGGGTGCACGTGGAGTGCGACCTTGTTTCGGGACTGGTGACCATAGGGATTGTCCCTAGTTTTCCTGTGGACAGGGTTGGCCTGCTTCTAGGTAATGATCTGCAGGGGTGAAGGTGGTAGCTTCCCCAGTAGTGATAGAGACACCGAAGGAGGTCAGAGAGACAGGGCAGTGGCAGGAGACGGTCCCCTGCAGTTCCCCTGAATGTGTAGTGAATCGGGCCATGGCCAAACCAGCTCCCCCAGAGGAGACAGAATTGGAACTACAGACAGATGACCATGCTGTCTGTCAGATTCTTTCCTTGGAAAGTTAGAGGACCCAGGGACTGGATTAAATGATTTTCCCTAGCTGAGGCTCAGCGAGCCAACCCAGTATTGAGAAAGTTAGCACAGGCTGCCTAGACTGAAATTGAAGCAGAGGGAGTCCCTGATTGCTACTAAAGAATTAGGTACTGATGAGGAAATAGAGTTCTCCTCACAGCCCTGAGGACAAAGAGTGGACAATGGTTCACCAGTTGATGGTGCCGCACAGGTACTGAAGAGAAATGTTAAGAATGGCCCATGAGACTACGGTGGCTGTACATGTCGGTATATGAAAAACCAAAGCCTGCATAAGTCAGCAATTTGACTGGCCAAAACTCTAGGAGTTGCCACATGTGCTAGGTTGAGGGGAAACCCCAATCTGTTGTGAAATCTGCACCCCTAATTCCTGTATCGGCTTTTGAGAAACTCTCCAGCAGAGGGCTGGTGAACTGTAAGGGATCTATGCCGAGAACAACCGGGAAAGACAGGCACAGGTCTGGCAGAGAGTTAGAGAGGAAAGGGAAAAAAGGGACAAAGAGGACAGGTTAAAGGAAGTCCGAGAGGATTCCCAAATGAGAACCCCCTACTGTCCGATCAGCCAACCCTGAAATGTTGGAAAAATTAGACCCCACATCCGCCTATGTAAATGCAGACAACAGAAGCACCCTACCAGGGCTGCTAACAGCATTTGCAGAAACCTATAGGGACAAAGTCCTCAAGCGGGCAGAGAAACCACGAGGGTGATGCCTCACCTAGTCGAAGTGTTGTAGAGGAGTGTAGTGGAATTTGGACAAATGCCTGTCAGCAGGAGTGTCCCAGAGGACAAAGGGAAGATTAGCAAAGAATCTTCCCCCCCACCAGTCAGGAGAAAAGGAAACAAACAATACCCTGAAGTGAACAGCACTTGGATGACTCACCAGAGCACTGAAAATGAGGTCAAAGTGGATCCACCCACTGCAGACTCCTATAATCAGAGCTCAAACCCAGAGCTAATTAAATCCAACAATCCCCCCCTGCAGACCCCAAAAGGAACAAAGGCACCCTAGACAATGATGGAACTTTGCAGGCACCAAGCTCCCAAAAAAGCATCCGCAGTATTTTGCTTTTATGTTTATTGGGATGCCCATCCCCAGCTTATCACCAGATGATACTAAGGAAACTTTAAATTCACTGGGTAACACCTAACCATATCAGACCCACCTCAAGGGAAAAGAGGGCAGTTTAAAGCAGCACTGCTACAAGGAAAAGACAGGCTGAAACAATTTCTAAGATTTCTGAATGAATGAGAAATGCAAGTGTGCTTTGCTGTATTTTTTCTTCTAATTTATAATAAAATGCTCCCCAAAATTGCATTCCATTCAGTGTGGGTGGAGGGGTGATGGAAATCACACCTGCCAAATAGAGACATTAATTTCGTCATATGGGACACTGCTTGAAACTGTTTTACTGGACATTGCAAATGACTTTTTAAAAAAGAAAAGCAGAACTGAACAGCTAAAAGATGGCTGCATATTTGCATTCTGAGAAGACAAGGACTAGCTGAGAGACAGCTGAATAGAGTCAATGGGAGTGCTCATTGATTCAATTAGCAAGATGGGTTTTGCCAATATTGATGATCAAAAGACATCGAAAGCCTTTGACTTAGTAAGAGCCAAGCTCCACACCACCACCATGCTTCCCCCCCCCCCCCTCCCCACCCCGTCCCCACCGAGTGGGTCTGAAAGACTTTGAAATCGAACGACCTTCCAAGAAGTGGCTGTTTCAAAAGAGATGGTCACATGACCTACTTACTGCTAAGACTGGGGCCTTTGATTTGTGCCTCAGAGTGAAAAAGACTGCAATTTGAACACCGAGGAGAAGACACCTCTCTCTGTGTGTCTCTCTCTCCAGCAAAGTCCCAAAGAACCCACAGTGGCAGCTTAAACTTCAAGATACAGAGAATGCCCCTCTTCTGCCTTCTGGTACCAGAGAAGCAAGCCTGAAATTATGTACCTGGCCCCAGCGAGGACTCCAAGACCTTCACTTCAATCAACGACACTACAGCAAGGACAATAAGAACCATATCTGTATACCATTTATTACAAACTCTACTTCAAACCCCCTAATTATTTCTCCCCCTCTGTATCTATTTATGCATGTGCGCCTCTCATGCGAGCATGGTTGTGTTGCGTATTTTAGTAATTTTAACCGGGTTAGAGTGATAAGGTTAATAAACTTACATCTTTCTTGTTTAAACCTAAGAAAACTTGTCTGATTGGTTCATTTGCAATTGTAATGAGAGTGCAGTGAGCAAGGGCTCACTGAGGTGGTAAGCTAAAACCACTGTTTTAAAAGATAAACCCTGTTATGGCCAATCCAACGAAGGTGCAAAAAGGGAGCCTGAGACCCCTTCCTCACCTGGTCGTAACACTACACAGATCAGAATGGGATTTAATTAACAAGCATCATCGTTTTCAGCTTTTAAAATATAATTTTAACACTTTTGTATTAAGCATAGTTAGATGCTTAGTATTTTTTTTTTAAATTGTCTATAAAGTAAAAGCAGAAAACGTTTATTGGCGGAATAAAATGAAATACAATTGTAGGCTGACAAGAGTGGCACAGTGCAACACGATATCCAGAGTGGAAAATTAACAATTTTGGTTATACCTTCCCCACAGAGGCCTTCATCGAAAGGCAGCCAGACTTCCTTTTACACAAATTCTCGCATCTGGCTCACAAGCAAAATAGCCAGAGGAATGGAAAGCAGGAGGATTCAAGCTCTTTTGTTTAAATAACGATGCATGGTAGAGTAGAACTTATTAGGGGTGGGGTGTGGGGTTGAAGATGAACAGTGAATTGAAAGAAAATAAAAGACAAGCAAATTTCTCAACTTGTAGTTTGAGAGATCGAATTGTGGTTTTTTTTGCGGTAGCATTTCATTACAATGACACAGACCTATCTTTCACAGGAAATACAGCTAACAAAATACCTAGTATCCATGACATTTTATTGAATTTTCAAAATAGAAGATCCCATAAATCTACAACTATGAACATATATACAAACTCAATTCTAAAAAAGTTGTGGTTAAAGCATACAGTATTTGCACATTCTACTCAATGAGAGCACCTGAATTGCACAATGCCAGAGATAAACCCATATTTAAATGCTTTGGATATTGCACACTTTGAATATAAACTGGTGGACATGATTATTAGGTGATGGCAGTAGTACAGTAATTTCAATGGTCAAAACAATTTCACTAAAATACTCGACATTAGTGGCATCATAAGCATCTTGAAATAAAAAGGTTAAAGATAACATCTAATTTAGAAAAGTACTGATTTCTTGTATAATAGCTCATGACAATTTAGTTCTAAAAAAAACTTGCATCACGTTTATCAAAAAGATTGAGAGACTGTAATAAACTATTTCTCCCCACCCAAAAATCTCAATTAGTTTGAACACCTACCCATACAACACAATTCCACCAACTATAATAGGCATTCCATTAAGTATTGTTGCATTTAAAGATTACTAAATTAATTCCACATTCCAAACATACAAAATATTTAACCTAATCGTCACAATTTAAGTATACAAAACAATCTACATTAAGAATTTTTTAAAATGATTAATTCAACAAGTTTATAATACACAGTATCCAAATTCAACTGGTTATGCAAACTGTTCACAAAGTTTAAATTATTCATAAAGCAAAAATGTAGCAAAATGTTTAGTATCCTGAAAGTGCTAAGATAAAATGTAAGCAGAAAGAACCTTATGATTTTACACACTGAAACACCACACTATAATGTAGGATAGAAACTAAAAAAAAAATCCCCAAGTGTTCAACTGTTTATTCACAATACATGTCAACAAACAGCTTAATAAGGTGCACATTTACTAAGCGATATGCTGGAGCTGATTCGTCTGAAGGCGTTCTGCAGGGCACATAGATGTGGATTGATTGTTGGACCCAGCAAAAGCATGAAGGTTCTCCTGTTGGTGGCATAAAAAGTAATGGCGATATGAAATTTGAAGAAAATACACAGGTCACGATCAAAATATGAATTTATGCTTCCTCGACCTTGGATTAATTTATTTCAGATTTGAGGGCTGTTCTTTGTTGAACAACTGCAGTTTATTATATTATGATAATAAATTTGTTACCTACATTAAATTATTTCACACAAGTTACAAATTAAGCTTACTTAAATTATTTGTTAATTCAGAGGAGGTAGGCTAACGGTCAAGAATTCTGATACGCAAATAGCTGGTTTCAAAATAAACCACAAAATTGGTGATAGCTTTGCAGACAAGCTAATCTAATACACAAACATTTGGGCCGGAATTTTACAGTGGGCAGGAGGGGCCCCATCCACTGGCCGAAAAGTCGGTGGCGAGCCTGGAGATCCAGACTGGCTTTTACGCTCCCCAGGCCCTTAATTGGTTTTGGACGGGGCTTCCATCTCATTGAGGCAAGAGGTCCCACCTAATGGAGCTGCTGGCCAATCGGTGGGCCGGCAGCTTAGTCCCAGCAGCGCCAACAGGAGAGGTGGCCACCGCTGGGACTACACCCAGCTGCAGGTGGAAGATGACGGACAGCCCTGGAATTAAGTTTTTAGGGCCTCACCGGGCCCTAATTTGTCGGGCCCCAGTGAGGCAAGCGGGGTGGGGGGGGGGGGGGGGGGTTGTTGTGCGTTGGGGGCGGTTGGGGCTTCAGGGTCAGCCCTCTGTGGGGCACGGGGTGCCAGATTAAGAGGGTCCCCCCCACCAAGCCCACCATAAGGCTGCCTAGTTTTATCAGGCGGGTTTTCTGAGGCCTCAGTCGCCTGCCAGCCAAACGTAAAATACCTGTGGCAGCGGGCGGAGGCCTGTAATTGGCAGATAATTAGCCACATAAGGACCTTGATTGGCCTGGGGTGGGCAGACCATTTCTCACCACCGCTGTCCCGCGTAAATTGGCAGTGGAGGCGGGAGCGGGTTGGAAAAGGGTCCCCCAGCCTCCCATTCCATTTTACGCCGCCCCCCCCCACCAGCCCGCTCTTTCAGGAAGCGTAAAATTACGGCCTTGATTTCAATATAAACGTGAGAGGACTTATAGGCAGGATAAGAGACATAATAATCACTATGACAGACAGCACACATCTGGTGTGTAATGAACATGCAAGCATTCTGCCCGCTTTACTGGCTGCTTAGGAACTGTCTGGTGCTTGAAAAATGGGCATGGGGCCATCGCATTTCTTGGCCGTGAACACCCATGACAAAATGACAATAACTTGCACCTAAAGCCCTAAATGGGATATAAAATCATATTCACCATTCCTTATTATGCATCTTCTATATTGCTCATTAATTAAGCAAAGGACCAACATAAAATAATTGAGTTTAGTGGCATGCTATATTCCGGTATGGTTCCAGAAGAGGAAGAGGCAATGTTAATAAATTGACTGCTGTGTGACGTGGTTTTAAAATTTCTGAACATTTTGTTCAAACAAGTCTCCTAAGGTAAAACTGCTCCAGCAATTGAAATGTAATCTATGAAACATGAAAGCTGTTTTCTGGAAAAGGTATATTTTAAAATTAAAATGAACAAGTAATTTCAAAGTAAAAAAAACTGAAAATGCTGGACATATGCAGCAGGTCTGACAGCATCTGTGGAGAGAGAAACAGAGTTAATGGGCCGCATTTTAAGTCTCCACCATCGAAATAGGTGGCGGGTGTAAAAAGATGCGACCCACACGCACGGGGACCACGGCACTGAGCTGCCATGATTTCAAACGTGGCAGCTCATTAGCATGTCCTTGCTGCCCGCCACCCCAACCACGTGGAGGGGGAGTCGTCGCTAGCAAAGGCCTCCAGCGCCAATGCTATTTTTAAAGGGTTTGCAGCCCTAAATAAGCATTGATCTTTTTAAAGGGCCTGTTACTTCAAAGTGTAAAAAAATGAATGGACAAGTCTTCCCATGCATTCTCCCACCTTCCCAATGGCATATCACAACATTCCTATCCTTCACCCCCACCCCCCAAGAATATCTACCTTGCAAATTTGGCCTTTTTCAACCGCCCCCCCCCCCACCCCACCCCACCAAAGTTCGGCACCTTTTTCCTTTACTTCTTCCCACCAACCCCCACCCCACCAATCCGAGGCATTTAACACTGCTCCCCCCGGCTCCCCAGCAGAGAAAAAAACCTCCTGCCCCATCCCCACAGGTGTCGCACCATGTTTCCCCAAACGGGGATTTGAAGGTGCGGCATCGTCAGCCGCCAGAATAAAGATTGCAACATGGTGGCTGAATCGCTGCGGCCTGCAGTAGGTATTAACATATTTTAATGTGGGTCCCGTTGCCAAACGGCAGGGTGGCCGCCACCGAGATCGGTACAGGGCCTGCCGCCGTTGGGGTCGGGCCTCCTCCCTACCGACCTTCATTGCTCCCCGCCCCCCCACCATTCCCATTTCAGGTCTGTAACCTTCCATCAGAATTGGGAAAAATTAGAAATGTAATAGGTTTTGAGCAAATGAAAGGGTGAAGGTGGGAAAAAGAATATGTGAAGGTCTGTGTTAGGGTGTAGGGCAGGACAGATTAATTGACAAAAGGTTTCATGGTGCAATGTCAGTGAGTGGTAAAGGGACGAGCAAAGAAACAAAAGATGTGTCAAGAGGAGGTGTGAATGGCAGGATTCTGAATAGCTACCATCTGACAGCAAAGAAATGGAAATGAGAGAGAAAGAGGAGAAAAAAAAGCAAATAAAAAGGGAACAAAATTGGGTCAGAGGATACGATCTAAAATTGTTGAAAGCAATTTTAAGCCCGGAAGGCTGCAAAGTTCCCAGTTGAAAGACGAGGTGCTGTTCCTCAAGCTTGTGTTGAGCTTCATTGGAACACTGCAGCAGGCCAAAAAACTGAAATGTCAGAGCGGGAGCAAGGTGGAGAATTAAAATGAGAGGTGATGGGAAGCTCAAGGTCATGCTTGCGGAACAAACGGAGGTATTTCGCAAAGCAGTTATCCAGTCTGCATTTTGTCTTGCCAATGTACAGCCAACCACATTGTGAGCAGAGGATACAGTATACTAAATTGAAAGATGCATAAGTTAATAGTTGTTTCACTTCGAAGGAGTGGACAGTAAGAAGCGGGGAGGTAAAAGGGCAGGTGTTGCATCTCCTGCGCTTGCATGGAAATGTGCCATAGGAAGGGGAGGGAGAGTTGGGTGACTGAGTGGACCAGGGTATCGCGGAGGGAACGGTCCCTTCAGAATGCTGAAAGGGGAGGGGAAGATGTGTTTGGTCATGGCATCACACTGGAGGTGACGGAAATGGTGGAGGATGATCCGTTGAATACATACTATGCCCTGGAATATTTTTCTAATTTTACTTGTTAGCAGCACTGAAATAATTGAGATATTTAATGAGAAATATAAAAAGAGAAAATAACAAACCCACTGAACAGGGCTAAGTCTGAAAGGAGTGATCTGTCTAAATTTGGAATACTACAATTCTATTGCTGATGAGCTATATGAAAGTCTAGTTTGATCGCAAATTAACCATGGGGATATAACATAGTTGAAACTCTTTTGGATGGCTTTTACAGTTTACAATTTAGTTTCATTAGTATTGAATATTTACTGTATCTGTGTACTAATGGAAAGATTAAGATGCAACCGGAAAAAGGCCATTTTAACTCAAGTCACTCCTTCCGAATGGACAATTTATCCTTCATGAACCCTAACTTCCTACTTAATGGTCTGAGAAAAATGATGTATAAATAACTCCTTAAACTCAAAAGATGATCAAATTAAGCTACAGTTAATACATTCACTCCCTGATTTCCACTGATCAATCCTCGCTTCGGCCCAACACAGGAAACAACCTGACAGCACAGAATCCATGCTCTGAAATGTGCAATCAGCTCACTCCAAATTTATGCTCAAGACTTCTAATCGTCTTCCGAGTTATTTAACAGCGTTTTTTTGAAGAAATTAATTACTGCATTAGCTATTATTGTGAATGTTTCACATATCCACGCAGTTGAGGAAATAAACATTCTTCTAATCTTGCTCAAGATCTGTTAAGCCTGCTCTTATCTACATTTTCTGTACTAACTGCAATTTAAGAGTCCTTCCTGCAATGAAAATAAGTTCAGTTCTCAATGTTTTTAGGATGAGAATCAATACCAAAGTATACAACTGAAAATCTAATTTCATGCATGAGATCTTCATTATCTGTTGTTTTCTATTAGATCATAAAGCTGATAACATTGGAAAAGTATTAAAGCCAGAAACTATGAGAAGCACTTTGAGTGATCAAAAAGTACACAAACATGAATTTTTAAATGCAAGAAAAATATTAAAAGCTCGATCTTTTATTATTGTTCAAATGCCTATCCAACTGAAAGCAGCATGTTACAAGTTACTATTTATCGAATTCTCACCATACTAATACAAAGCTGGCAAGAGATTTTAAAGATTCCTTTTCTGAATAGTCAGCAATATAAGCTAGTTGATCTGACTAGTTTTGGTTTCTCACTATTGCAAGATGATAATTTATTTTAATAAACTTGTAAAATAGTTGTGTAATTGGCAATTCAACTTCAATATAGATAAGTGTGAGGTAATATTTTTGTAGGAAGAATAAGGAGACCACATACTCCTTGGAAAATGAAAGTGTCTAAATGGGGTAGAGGAAGAGGGGGATCTGGGAGTAAAAGTAGTAACGCAGGTTAATTAGGCCATAAAAAAGTAAACAAAGCATTTGGATTCATTTCTAGGGAAACAGAATTGAAAGCAGAAGTTATATTATGTCTGTGTAGAACCTTGGTTAGACTACATTTGGAGTACTGTGAACAGTTCTGATCTCCATACTATTAAAAAAATAAGGCCCTGGAAAAGCTGAAAAGACTGAGGGGTGACCTAATAAGAAGTTTGATGGAGTAGGCGTAGAGAAGTTATTTTCATTTGCAGCTGAGGCCAGAATTAGGGGCCAGAAGCATTGTCACAAATAATTCCAATAGAGAATTCAGGAGAAATGCATCTACCCAGAGAGTGGTTAGAACACAGAACTCACTACCATAGAGAGTAATTGAGGCAAATAACAGATGTGTTCAAGGGGAATCTAGATAAGCATGAGGAAGAAAAGAATAGGAAATGTTGATGGGGTTAGAAGAGGTGGGGTGGGAATGGGCTCATGTGGAGCATAAACACCAGCAGGGATCTATTGGGACTAAATGGCTGTTTCTGCATCATAAATGCTTTGTAATTTTCATAGGACCATTGTTAAAATGGATTCTTGAACCTATACCTGAACCACCTTTGCATTACCCTTATTTGGTACAGATTGCAGAGGACTTGTCCGAACAGAACATTAAAACAATAATGCATTTCAAAGTGAAAGACACTTAAAACATGAGGGGCCTCTCGAGAGGAAAATCTTGAATCCGGTTAAAGATGGCACATGTTAAAAAATATATAGTATTTGTTGACTGTGAAGGGGATTGGACAAAGGTGATTTTTATTTCAAGACTGGAATTCATGACTCAGCTATCAGCAGACAATTTAACAAATATGGGCCAAAGTATAACAATGAAAAAAAAAATCATGGTCAGAGGCTTTTTATTAACCCCTTCTGAGCTAGGGAATTTTACACACTAAAGGGGTTTGAGAAAAAGTGAGAATATATAGGGTCATGGGTTTTTGATTTTTATTGGCTAAAAAAAAAATCTTCAATTCAGTTGATTCATAGAAGCATTTGGTGAATATAGAATTGTAATGGAGTAGACCTTTACCAGTAAGGTGATGACAATTTCCTGAAGGAGGAAAACTGTAAGCAACACTACGGAATTTTGAAAAACACTGAAATTATATAATGGCTTGGACCAAAAATAAAATGGAAAGATTGAATCCAAAAGAGATAAATTTAACTCAGGGAACTTTCCTTTTTTAAAAAGAGGGAATTGGACAGAAAGCATTTGTGATCTAGAGTGACCAGCTACAAGAAAGTGCTGTTTTTCGTCCAAATATCTTAATCACCAAGTTTGAAGTAGACATCAGTAGTTTTCACAGCACACTGGTCCTAGAACATGAACTGAAGAAAAGAAATGGTCTCTTAAGTCAGCATTTCACACTCAAAGTGTTGGACAATAGATCAAGAATTACATGAAACATATTTTCTTGGAATATAAACTGGATATCATATTCAGTCATTAAATTCTTTTCTTTGCCTTAATCATATTTAACTATCCTCATTTATGTGTATGACAATAGACAAATTGAATCCAAACATTTTGATAAAACTAACCACTTAACTCTATGCAAATCAAAATGATTAAAATGGTTGTTTTAAGAAACCTACCTTCAAGAAGCTGCCCAGTTCATCTACCAGTATTCCATTACACTGCTACAATTTTAGACAGAAATGCAAAGGTCAACATAGGTACAATTTCAGCATTGCAGCTATTCCATTTAATTTTAATGAAAAAAAATCTTATCCGTTTAGTTTAGTGAAGGGTTTCTTTCAAAATGACCCATTCCGTTAGGGTCTAACATTTAAGTAGTCAAGTTAATATTTCTTTAACTACATATTTATCTGCAGTGATGGCTGTGAAATACAAGATATTAAATATGATTAAGTTAAACATTTGTATTAATACAACAAATTTGAATACAACAAACTGCATAGCAATACAGTTCTGAAATGCAAGCAATGTCCCCACTACCAAGAGGCAGCTACAAGGTGATAAGCTGCACAACAGGCATTAACACTGCTGGATAAGGAATAGGGACTGATTCTTTATACAGGGTAGGGGAATGATGTGACAATACGTAGTACATCAGTCACAGGAAACTGCTGAAAGTTCATTTAAAAATGAAACAAATTACTGTGTTAATCATAATGATAAAATATAAAATTCAGCTTTCCTTTACAACACTTTATTACTGGTTTTAGACATTTCAAGAACCTGATGAGAAAGCGATATTGGTGCAGAGGCATTAAGTGAAATTCAAGATGATTATCCATTTTATTCAGCACAACTTACAAATTACATTTGAAATCATTTGATACAATGTGCAGGATCACTTCGTGATCCAATTCTGTATCTTGGCAATTTTACACTGAAAGATCGCCATTTACTCATTCCAGCTTATCCAACAACAGGTCAAACCACCATAAATCTTTAACATTTTCTGCTGTCAGGACTCCAATGCCTTAATTCATACTCCATTCACTTTTTCGAACATGGCATTGTCTCTATTCATTCTACGTCAATAACCAAACCATTCATTTTTCTTTGGATCTTGCCTAGCAAACACCCATTTTCTAGTGCCAACTTTTCATCCAAACTTGAGCATGCTTTCTTTATGCTTCTGATGTGGATCAGCCAGGTCAATGTGGAAGACTCCTGTTGACCTTAGTGACCCTGGACTTCGGGTTGTGGTGGGGGGAAAGAAAATAAAGAAGTGCGGTTCCTGCATGCAATTTCTTTGTGGTGATCCTTGCTGAAAAGTGCGTGAGTGCCAGGTGAGGACTGAATCATAATAAACTGCAATTCTCCCTTGAAACAAAATAATCTGCAAATGCTTATTATATCCAAGATCTCTCAAAGAATTGATAAATTGAGGGTTATTGCTGCTGGGAGAACTATATCTTTATACAGGTCAGGCTTCAAAGGAGAAAAAAATACTACAATAACTTTTTAAAATATTCTTTTCTTGGTGTTTCGGTCGACACCCCTCCCTCAACCACCACCAAAAACAGATTTACGGTTCTTATTTGCTGTTGGTAGGATCTTGTGTACAAATTGGTTGCCATATTTGCCTACTTAACAGCGATTACACACTAAAAAGTAATTAATTGAACATGATGCTCATTAAGACACTAAGGACATAGGTGCTACATAAATATGTCATAAAGACAGTAAATATGTACCATAATTGTTTCATAATTAAAAATACAATGCATCCAAAACATATTTAATCACCAAAAACAGCCATTACCAACTATTGCCCAAACACTACAATAATGGAATTACTTTTCATAAATATGGGATAGACCAGCATCTGCAACAGCTGAGGTGGAGAGCATGCAGAAATTTATTGGTACCTTTAATTTGTTGACTGATTTTTGATGGTATTTCTTCAAACAAATGGGCTCATAATAGCACCCAAAGGAAAGGGTACCTCTGAAGTTTATTAACTGTAAATCTGCTATTAAGAATTAAAGTTAAAGATTGTATTAGATCAAAGGAAGAGACTTATTAAGTTGCCAAAAAAGTTGGAAGCCTGAGGATTGGGAGCATTTTAGAATTTAGAAAAGGAGGATCAGGAAACTAAAAAAGAAAGAGAAAATAGAATATCGAAGTACACTTGCGAGAAACATAAAATGGGACTATAAAAGCTTCCATAGGTATATAAAAAGGAAAAGGTTAGCAAAGACAAATGTGGGCACAGAAAGGAGAATTTATAATGGGGAATAAGGAAATGGCAGAGAACCTAAACAAATACTTTGTGTCTGTCTTCACAGAGGAAGATACAAAAAAACTTCCAGGAATACTAGAGAATCAAGGACTAGTGAGAATGAGGAACTGAAAGAAATTATTAGTAAAAAGTACTGGAGAAATTAATGGGACTGAAAGTTGATAAATCTGCTGGACTTGATGATTTATGTCCCAGAGTGTTGAAACAGATGGCTGTACAGATATTGGATGCGTTGGTGGCCATCTTTCAAAATTCTATAGATCCTGTAACAGTTCCGGCAGATTGGAAGGTAGCAAATGTAACGCCACTATTTAAGAAAGGAGGTGGAGAGAAAACAGGCAACTACAGACCTACTAGCCTGACATCAGTAGTAGGGAAAATGCTAGAGTCTATTATAAAGGATGTGATAACTGGACACTTAGAAAATACTTGTAGGATTGGGCAGAGTCAACATGGATTTATGAAAGAGAAATCCTGTTTGAGATTTTTTTGAGGATGTAACTAGCAGAATAGATAAAGGGGAACCAGTGGATGTGGTGTATTTGGATTTTCAAAAGGCTTTCGATAATGTCCCACACAGGAGGTTAGTAAGCAAAATTAGAACACGTGGGATTGGGGGTAATATACAGGCATGGATTGAGAATTGGTTAATGGACAGAAAACAGAGTAGGAAAAAACAGGTCATTCTCAGGTTGGCAGGCTGTGATTAGTGGGGTACTGCAAGGATCAGTGTTTGGGCCCCAGCTATTCATAATCTATATCAATGATTTGGATGTAGGGACCAAATGTAATATCTCCAAGTTTGCCAATGACAGAAAGCTAGGTGGGACTGAGAGTTGTGAGGAGAATGCAAAAGAGGCTTCAAGGGGATTGAGACAGCTAAGTGAGTGGGAAAGAACATGGCAGATGGAAAAATGTGAAGTTATCTACTTTGGTAGGAAAAACAGAAATCCAGAACATTTCTTAAATGGAGAGAGATTGGGAACTGTTGACATCCAAAGGGACCTGGGTTTCCTTGTTCATAGATCACTGAAAACTAACACGCAGGTCCAGGAAGCAATTAGGAAGGCAAATGGTATGTGCATTTATTGCAAGAGGATTTGCGTACAGGAGTAAAGAAGTCTTACTGCAATTATATAGAGCCTTGGGAGTATTGTATACAGTTTTGGTCTCCTTACCCAAGGAAGAATATATTTGCCATAGAATGAGTACAACGAAGGTTCACCAGACTGATCCCTGGGATGGTGGGATTTTCCTAAGAGGGGTGATTGAGGACACTGGGTCAAATTCTCTAGAGTTTAGAAGAATGAGAGGTGATCTCATTGAGCATACAAAATTCTCACAGGGCTTAACAGGAAGGATGTTTCCCCTCACTGGGGTTTCTAGAACCAGGGGACATAGTCTCAGAATAAGAGGTAGGCCATTTAGGACTGAGATGGGAAGGAATTTCTTCACTCAGAGGATGTTGAATCTTTGCAATTCTCTATCCCAGAGGGCTGTGGAGGCTCAGTCATTGAGTATATTCAAACAGAGAACGATACATTTCTTGTTTTAAAGCTATCAAGGGATATGGGGATAGTGTGGGGAAAATGACGTTGAGGTAGAAGATCAGCTATGATTGAATGACGGAGCAGGCTCGAGGGGCCAAATGGCCTACTCCTGCTCCGATGTACACCTACAACCTTTCCAGGATAATCAAATGTGCTCCACAGACTCTTCAATATCTTCAGAATTTATTTTAGCAATTTGTTGAAATGTAAATATGAAAAAATACTCATACATTTGCACTTGAGAAACAGTAGAAGCTTTGCAGAACTAATTGATGGAACACCTGTGGATGTGTTTATATAGACTTTCAAAAACTGTTTGATAAAGTTCCACACAAGAGATTAGAAGCAAAAGTTGGTATAGGGAATCTAAGTTAACCATGTGGCATGTTTTGGTAACTTGTTGGGAGCTAAGAGACAAAGCACAGGGATTAAGGGAATGTTCTTCGATTGGTAGGATGTGATAAGTGGTGCTCCCTTGGGATCTACAGTGAAGCCTCAGCTTTTCATCATATACATGAATGAATTGGATGAAGGAATAGAGAATTGCATATCTATGTTTGCAGATGATATGAAATTAGGAGGCAAAGTTGTGCGCGTGGATGGCTACAAAGGGACATATACAGATCAAGTGAGTAGGCAAAACTGTGGCAGATAGAGCTCAATGTAGAGAAATGTGAGGTCATCCACTTTGGATTCAATAAAGAAAAATAGGAATATTTCCTTAATGATGAGAGACTAGAAACTGGAAGAACAAAAGGCTTTGGGTGTCCAAGTACACAAGGCAGTAGACAAGTACAAAAAAAAAGCAAAATAAGGCTAAAGGAATATCGGCTTTTATTTCAAGTAACAGAAATACAAAGGGAAGGAAGTTATGCTGCAGTTGTATTAAAACTTGGTCAGTCCCCTTCCAGAGTACTACACTCAGCCACCACATCTCAGGAAAGACATACTGGCCTTGGAGTGCAAATTCCCTAGAATGATATCAGGGTTTTAAGGGTTAAGTTATAGAAAAGTTTGCATAAACTTGGCTTCTATTACCTTGATTTTAGAAGGTTGTTTAAGGTCAAAGTGTTTAAAATCATAAAAGAATTTGATAGAAAGGCTACAAAGAAGCCATTTTGTCTTCTAAGGGATTTCAAAACAAGGGGCACAATCTTAACTTTTTTAAATCTTTCAAGGGATGTAGGTGTCACTGGCAAGGCTAGCATTTGTTACCCAACCCTAATTGCCCTTGACAAGTGAGTGGCTTGCTAGGTCATTTCAGAGGGCAGGTAAGAGTCAACCATATTGCTGTGAGTCTGGAGTCACATGTAGGCCAGACCAGGTAATGATGGCAGATTTCCTTCCCTAAAGGTCATTATTGAACCAGGTAGGTTTTTATGACAATCAAAAGTTTCATGCTATCTTTCAATTCCAGATTTTTAAAATTAATTAATTGAATTTAAATTCCACCAGCTGCCATGATGGGATTAGAACCTATATCCCCAGGGAATTAGCCTGGGCCTCTGGATTACTAGTCCAGTGACATTACCACTGCACCACTGTCTCCCTGTAGAGCTAGGTCATTCAGCTGTAAAATCAGGATGCACTTTTTCATGCAAATTGTAGTGGCAGTCTCTCCCCCAACAGGCTGTGGATGTTGAGCCCACTGATTTTTCTTTGAAGGGGAAACTGATTTTTATTTGGTAAGTCATTCATAGGATATGGATCTAAAGCAGGTAAGTGGGGTTGTGGCACAGATCAGCCGTGATCTCATTGGATGGTGGAACAGGCTCGAGGTACTGAATGGCCTACCCCTGTTCCTATACCTCAAGCTGAACAGAGCTAGAATTCCTGAAATTGTCATGTTTGTCATGTCTTGCTGCTTATAGCATGACAGTAAATTAATGTTTAAATCCTCACATCAGTTGTGGCTCAGTGGGTAGCATTCTCGCCTCAGAGTCAGACGGCTGTGGGATCAAGTTCCACTTCAGCACAAAAATATAGGCTGACACTGTTGGAGGTGTCAGCTTTTTGGATGAGACGTGAAACTGAATCCCAATTTTCCCTCTCAGGTGCATACAAAGGATCCCATGGTATTATTTCAAAGAGCAGGGGAGTTATCCCACATCCTGACCAATATTTATCATTCAACATCACTACAAACAGATTATTTGGTCAGTACTGCATTGCTGTTTATTGGAGCTTGCTGCCATGTTTTCTACATTACAACAGTGACTATACTTAAAATATTTAATAGTTTGTGAAGTGATTTGGGACATCTTGAGATAATGAAAGGCCTTGTAGGTCTTTCTTCCTGTCTGATGCTGCACCACAATTTTTTTTAAAAAGAGAAAAATGTAGTATATCAAGTACCTTAACAACTCCAAAGACAGGAGTGTCTCACCAACCAGAAAGCTTTGGAGGAGCTGAAGCTCTGGGGAATCTGGTCAAAGTATCATATGGAGGTGTGCTATTGATGTGAACAAAACCCAAAATCAATTAAGCCAAAATATTTACCGCATCAGTTAAACAGCTATTTATTCAACTTTGTTCTGAAACCATGCTGTTTAAAATAAAAAAACATTCATCTGCTTGCTTGAAAATGATCATCGTTCTCTTTATTCAAACAGAAATCACAATCTTTAAAAAAAAATGCTGAATTTGCATTGAAATTGAAAAGTACTCAGTTCTCAAACATAACAGTTGTATCTATAAAATACTTGCTTGCCTTTGAACAGCATTTAAAATAACATTTGAAGCACAATAAATCTCATGAAAATAACTTTAGCATGCACACTCATCCAGTAAGACAACAGCAAAATACTGCAGATGCTGGAAACCTGAAATAAAGACAGAAAATGCTAGAATTACTCAGCAGGTTTGGTGGCATCTGTGGAGAGAGACACAGAGTTAATGGGCTGGATTTAGTGGAGGCAGCAGGGGCCCTGCCGCTAGGGTCAAAAGTGAGGGGCAGCCCCGCTTCGGCAAGAAGTCGGACCCAGGGCCGCATTTTGCCAACGGCAGCCAATTAAGCAACTGCTGCCGGAACTGCCACCCTAGAAAGGAGTTACCCAATTGGAGGGCTGGCAATTCAGCAGCACCACCCCTAAAAGCAGCCACTTCTGGGGCTGCGCCTAGAAGATGAGGGCGCATCAATGGCCTTGTGCCCTCAAAGTCAGGTGAGTGGGGTCTGGGGGCACCAGGGCCAGTCAGGCAGGCCCGATTGAAAGGGGGGATGGGTGGGTGGGGGGGGGAGGGCCGCTGAGGACAGGAGTCGTTGTTGCCTCGGAGGTAGCCATTGGAGAACCCTTTCTGGGCTAAAGAGTGCCCAAAAAGGATGCCCCTCCACCTCCCCCAAGCTGGGTAAAATTCTAGCGGAGACAAGAAGTGGCTCAATTGGGCTCTGTGCAGGTGGGCTGTCTGCCAGCTTTCCGCTGCTGGAAAAAAGGTATGGTGGTGGTAAGACATCGGGCAAGCCACCCAATGCCTTCCAGTGCTGTTTTGCCAGCTTTCCTGCCTCCCAGCCCATCTCCTAAGGGCTGGTAAAATTCAGCCCAATATTTCAGGTCAGACAGACCTGAAATGTTAACTCTGTTTCTCTCTCCACAGATACTGACAGACATGCTGAGTATTTCAAGCATTTTTTGTCTTTATTTCTGATACATTAAGAAACTGATTACAGCTTGTTGGTGTTTACAGACATTAAACTGCACTGCTTACCCATTCAAATCAGACACAAAACATGCTTTCAATCACCCATTCTCTGAAATGAAGCATCATCACTTTACACGGAGTTAGAGTGATATATCTAATGAAAATTAGTTCATGTAAAGCTTCTAAAATTACAAGAAAATTAATTCAATTTTTATGGTGATTTATATGTGTACATATGCATTGGTTTGGACAGGCTGCTCCATTTTGCAACTTTCGCTAATTATGCAGAAATAATTTAGTCCAAACCATATTCTGAATCCTGTCTCATTTGAATTGTTCCAAAATCAAATGCCTTATTTGCTTCAGATTTGTTTTTTTTTATTTGGTTCTACAAATCCCTTTTTAAATAAAGGGGACGAAGAGAGTCATGATTCAAGCATACACACTTAGCCTAACAAATCTGAAGCTTTGTAGTTATGAAAATTGCCCTGAACCATAGCAGATATGGTAATTTTTTTAATTGCACAAGCTAGGTCCATGGCAGTTAGTAGCAACATGGTGGCAACCTTGTGAATTTTCTCTAACATTCAGAATTAATCAGCATGAAGAAAATTTTAACAGCTGTTTCATTCATGGTAAAATGTGCAACAGGCAAAATTGCAGCAGTTCATGCTATTCCAGCCTCTGCCTTATACCAAGAGCAGATAAGTATAAACTCACTGAGACTTGCTGTGTTAATTGGGCTTAATTGTCATAGAGTCAGACACCATAGAAACAGACCCTTCGGCCCACCGCGTCCATGCTGACCATAATGCCTATCTATACTAATCCCACCTGCCTGCATTAATTCCATATCCCTCTATGCCTTGCTCATTCACGTACCTGTCCAGATGCCTCCACCACCTCCTCTGGCAGCTCATCCCAGATACCCACTATTCTTAGTGTGAAAAATTTACCCCTTTGATCCCCTTCAAACCTCCTCCCTCTCCCCTCAAATCTATGCCCTCCAGTTTTAGTCACCCCTACCATGGGAAAAAGACTCTGGCTATCTACCCTATCTAATGCCTCTCAATTTTATATACCTCTATCATGTCCCCTCTCAGCCTCCTTCGCTTCAGGGAAAACAGACCCAGCCTATCCAATCTCTCTTTATAGCTCAAGCCCACCAAACCAGGCAACATCCTTGTGAATCTTTTCTGCACCCTCTCTAGCTTAATCACATCTTTCCTGTAGTGCGGCGACCAGAACTGCACACAGTACTCCAAGTGCAGCCTAACTAATGTTATGTACAACTGTAACATGACGTCCCAACTCTTGTACTCAATGCCTCGGCCGACAAAGGCAAGCATGCCATATGTCTCCTTCACCACCTGTCTACCTGTGTTGCCACTTTCAGGGAACTATGTACTTGCACCCCAAGGTCTCTCTGCTCAACAACAATGCCCAGGGTCCTGCCATTCACTGTATATGTCCTGCCCTGGTTTAACTTCCCAAAATGCATCACTTCACACTTGTCTGCGCTAAATTCCATTTGCCAATCCCTTGCCCACTTTCCCAGTTTATCTATTTCCTGTTGTAACCTTAGACAACCTTCTTCACTGTCCACTATACCACCAATTTTGGTGTCATCTGCAAACTTACAAATCATGCCCCCTCCATTCACATCCAAATCCAAATCATTAATATATATGACAAACAACAGAGGGCCCAGCACCGATCCCTGCGGCACACCACTGGTCACTGGCCTCCAATCTGAAAAACAACCCTCCACTACCACCCTCTGCCTCCTGTCACCAAGCCAATTTTGTATCCAATTTGCTAGCTCACCCTGGATCCCATGTGTTCGAACCTTCTGGACCAGCTTACCATGCGGGTCTTAGTCAAAGGCCTTGCTAAAGTCCATGTAGACAACGTCCATCGCCCTGCTCTCGTCAATGCTCTTGGTCACCTCCTCGAAAAACTCAATCAAATTCGTGAGACATGATTTCCCATGCACTAAACCAGGCTGATTATCCCTAATCAGACTTCGCCTTTCCCAATGCATGTAAATCCCGTCTCTCAGAATCCCTTCCAATAACTTTCCCACCACTGATGTAAGGCTCACCGGCCTGTAGTTCCCTGGCTTATCCCTGCTGCTCTTCTTAAATAAAGGCACAACATTAGTTATCCTCCAGTCTTCCAGTACCTCACCTGTGGCTAACGATGATACAAAAATCTCTGCCAGTGCCTAGCAATCTTCTCCCTTGCTTCCCTTAGCATCCCAGGATAGGCCCTGGGATTTATCCACCTTAATGCGCTTCAAAACCTCAAACACCTCCTCCTTTGTATGATAAACTCCAGGATATCGCTGTTCCCTCCCTTGAACTCACTAGCTTCCATGACCATCTCCACGGTAAATACAGACAAGAAGTATTCATTTAAGACCTTGCCCATTTCCCGTGGCTCCACACACAGATTACCACACTGATCCTTAAGGGGACCTACTCGCTCCCTAGCTACCCTTTTACTCAGAATATACTTACGGAATCTTTTAGGATTCTCCTTTATCTGATCTGCCAGGGAAATCTCATGGCCCCTTTTCACCCTCCTAATTTCCTTCTTAAGTGTACTCCTACATTCCCTCTACTCCTCGAGGGACTCACTTGATCCCAGCTGCCTATACCTGACATATGCCTCCTTCTTTGTCCTGACCAGACCCTCAATATCCCTCGTCAACCAAGGTTCCCTAAACTTGCCAGCCTTGCCCTTCCATCTAACAGGAACATGCTGGCCCTGAACTCTTCCTATCTCACTTTTAAAAAGCCTCCCACTTGCCAGACGTCCCTTTACCTGTAAACAGCCTCTCCCATTCAACTTTTGAGAGTTCCTGTCTGATGCCATCGAAATTAGCCTTCCCCCAATTTAGGACTTGAACCTGAGGACCAGTCCTATCCTTTCCCATAACTATCTTGAAGCTAATAGAGTTATGGTCACTGGTCCCAAAGTGCTTCCACACTGACACATCAACCACCTGCCCAGCCTCATTTCCCAAGAGGAGGTCGAGTGTAGCCCCTTCTCTCGTAGGGCCATCCACATACTGCTTCAGAAAACTATCCTGGACACACTTAACAAATTCTTCCCCATCTGATCCCTTAGCACTATGGCAGTCCCAGTCAATATTAGAGTAGTTAAAATCACCTATTACAACCCTATAATTCCTGCACTTATCTGTGATTTCCCTACATATATGCTCCTCCAATTCCCTCTGACTATTGGGGGGCCTATAGTATAATCCCATCAAAGTGAACACTCCTTTCTTATTTCCAAGTTCTATCCATATGGCCTCGCTGGACGTTTCCGGCCACCACTTCCCCCCCCGACAGAGCTGCCTGTCCTGCCCATCCCTCAACCACGTTTCCGTAACAGCTACATCACAATCCCATGTACCGATCCATGTTCTGAGTTCATCTGCCTGACCTGTACGGCTTCTTGCATTAAAGTAAATACAATTTAGCCTACCAGACCTTTCATGCGCCCTGTCCTGCCCCTGCCCGACTTGCCTACTGGACTTGCTTGCTTTAACCTCTACATTTGCCACAACTATCTCATCGGAGAGACTACTACTTTGGGTCCCACCCCCATGCAAGACTAGTTTAAACCCTCCCAAGTATTACTAGCAAACCTCCCTGCAAGGATATTGGTCCCCTTCCAGTTCAGATGCAACCCTTCCCTCTTGTACAGGTCACTGCTGCACCAGAAGAGATCCCAATGATCCAAGTAGCTGAAGCCCTCCCGCCTACACCAGCTCCTCAGCCATACATTCATTTGCCTTATCCTCCGATTCCTACCCTCACTAGCACGTGGCACAGGGAGTAATCCTGAGATTACAACTCGAGAGGTCCTGCTTTTTAACTTTCTGCCTAACTCCCTATATTCACTTTGCAGGACCTCATCTCTCTTCCTTCCTCTGTCACTAGTACCAATATGGGCCATGACCTCTGGTTGCTCACCCTCCCCTTTCAGAATGTCCTGCGGCCGCTCCGAGACATCCTTGACCCTAGTACCAGGAGGCAACATACCATCCTGGAGTCTCGTATGTGGCCACAGAAACGCCTATCTGCACCCCTTACGATAGAATCCCCTATCACTATAGCTCTTACACCCCTTTTCCTCCCCTCCTGTGCAGCAGAGCCCTCCGTGATGCCACGGACCTGGCTGTTGCTGCTTTCCCCTGGGAGGTCATCCCCCCACCAATCCCCCCCCCCATCAAAAACAGTATCCAAAGCGGTATATCTGTTTGAGAGGGGGATGGCCACAGGGGACTCCTGCACTCCCTGCCTGCGCCGACTACTCTGTCTAGTGGTCACCCATCCCTTTTCTGCCTGTGCAGCCATTACCTGCGGTGTGACCACCTCACTAACGTGTTATCCACGATGTCCTCAGCATCGCGGATGCTCCACAGTGAATCCATCCTCAGCTCCAGCTCTGTACTGCGGGTAGCCAGTAGCTGTATGCAGGTGATGGGCATTAACTGGGGATTCACTTGTGCCTCTATAAATAGAGGCAGACAAACTATGGCTGCTGTAGTTTGGAGGTGTATGCTTGTAATATGTAGCACTATAAATAAATGCTTATTAAAAAAAAGTGTATAAAGATTGGCTCCAGTTCTAGCATTCACCAACTGGCTTTCTGGATTAAAATGGTGGCTGAGGATGGTTACTTAAAAGGTGAAGGTTGGAAACCAAGAAAAAAAATTGAGACAGAAAACTACAATCCTTGCAGCCATTGTAGAAAACAGCAGAAAGCAAGTGTAAATTGGCAGGGTTTTGATCACATTCCAATGTTTACAGAGACTGAACCATATGATCAGTGGAAGAATGAAGAGGATATATGGACACGGTTTATGTCCCCATCAAAAAAGGAAACAAGGCATGGTCTTGGCGTTGTCACTTCCTACAAGTAGTCAAATCAGAAGTAGAGTATGTTGTGAGATAGATACCCGTCAGTTGGATAGTGAAGAAGGTATGGACCTTCTACTAGAGTTCTTGGATGAAATCTACAGGAAAGATGATCTGTTAAATGGCTGTGAGGTATGGTCAAACTTTGATAGATTTCGGAAAACAGATGGTCATTCCATGGAAGAATACATCACAGACTTTAACAGATTGAATAAAAGATTGACAAAATTCAAATTGGGGATCACTACTAGTACTTAAATTGCTGGATTGTGCTAACTGTCTCACATGCACAGATTACTGGTTCTAACTTGCGTTTGCTTCCCAGAGAGGGAGACAGAACCCTTTGCATTACAATGCTGCGGCCTTGAAAAAATTCCTGGGGAAAGTCTTTGCCTTCAGCCTTCATGGAAGGAATGGAACATTCCATGGTAAGAAGAAATGGGGACTCAATGACTGAAACATTTAGAAATATGGCAGATACTGGACATGGACATCAATACAATGGAAGTATTAGAGATAGGTAGAATGAGGATAAAAGCATATTTAGCACATCTGGCTATTACAGCAGAAGACAGAACTGAAACAGCAATAATAGGGGAATGAATCCAAAGAATGCCCAGGGAACAGTTAATAGGTGGTTCAAGCGTAACTCAAGGTATTTTGTGATGAACTGCCCAAAGTGGAGAGGCAGGTTCCTCAAGATAACACATGAAGAGAATTCTGAGGAACAGGATAAGATAATGATGCACCCATACAAAGTATATTCGTAACCAGGAGTTTTAGGCTTGTGATGAATGTGTTAGTTGCAGATTCCTTTAACTGTACAGTACTAGATAGTGCTTGCACTTCAACAGTATGTGGAACAGACTAGTGAAAATGTTATCTTGATTCACGAAGTAGTGAGGATCAATGCAAGGTTAAGGAATATAAAAGTACTACTTTAGGTTTGGTGATGATGACACATTGACATCACTAAAGAGAGTTGGAATTCCATGTAAAATAGCGAGAGTAAACTATTTTATAAATACCTATGACAGTCCTATGCTGTTGAGTAAACCCTCTATGAAAAAGGCAAAAACTCGACATGGAGCATGATAAGGCAATTATTTTTGGAAAGTCAGTGAATCAGCAGTTTTATATAGACCGTGATTTAACTGTTAGTTCATGTTTAATTTTTGTAAGTTTTAGTCTGAGTGTTAAAGTAAAATTTATAAAAGTGAACTCCTCTCAGTTTGTTTTTTTTTCCTTCTAAATTGGGGTCAGTTGGTGGATTAGATTATTTTGGTTTGTGATCTCCACGGGGATCATAACAAAATCATAAAGGAGAACTTTCAGGCATCTTCGTGATGCATGCAAAATTTGAGAAATGCGCAAATAAGATTACAGTAGAATTTAAAATTGGGAGTTGAGCTTGTGGGGCCTTTAAATACGTTGGTTTAAATATTAAGCAGAGTAGGTCTTGAATAAATTTAAATCAATAATCCTATTCAGAAAGTGTTACTCCCATCCCGGTTAATCATGTTCGGTCTTCATAGAAAGATGAGTTATATTTAAAGAGACAGAGCAAATGTGAGGCTGGATTGGTCAGTTGAACTGGTTGGGCACTCAGCCTATACCAGATGCTAGTTTTGATGTATTGGAGTTAAGTACTATAATAAAACACCCTAAAGTTGAGAATGTCATAAGGGCAAATAAAACATAATGAAAATTACATCTGGAGAAATACATACTTAAGCTCCCATCCTTAGCTGCCCCAAAGAATATGAAATTAGTCTTTTTTAGTGATTCTTCACATACTAATCTTTATGATGGATGTTCTAGTGCAGCTGGTATCATAATATTTCTTATGGATGAGAATGGGAAATGTCCTTTAGCTTGGGAAGCTAAGAAAATAAAAAGGGTTGTTAAAGGTACTTTGGCTGCTGAAACACTGGCTCTTGTGGAAGCAGTGGATGCGGGATTGTATTTGTTGAACATTTTAAGTGAGATTCTATGTAATGGGTGTACTCAAAGTAGTATACCCATTGAATGCTAAGTAGATGATAGTTTAGTGTGGGATAATGTACACTGCACAAAACATGAGAAAAGTTTATGGATTCAACTTGCTGGTTTGAAACAAATGTTGGAAAGGAAATTACTAAAATAAATGGGTGGATGCAAGTCATCAACTATCTGTTTTACAAAATGAAGTGCATGTACAAATAATTTGTCAGGGGCCCTAGAAGAGGGGTGTCTCATAATGTAATGCTTTTCACAGATTATGGAGACTTTTGATTTGGTTGCACATATATACTCCAAATTTTATTTAAAGAGATGGAAGGAAATCGATTAATCATACATTAATTGCGTTTATTTGCATAAATGCGATAGGCATTAACTGGGGATTCACATGTGCCCCTATAAAATAGACAGACTAAAACTGGGGTTAGGTGGTATATGCTTATAATGTTGAATTCTGTAAATAAATGCTTATAGTGTGTAAAGATTGGCTCCAGTTCTACCCTTTACAACCAACTTTCTGGAATATAACATACTGTGCCCTTAAAAGGCAGATTTGAATTTCCAGCTCTCTGGATCCTGATTTACCTAAACATTCATTTCTGCTATCCAGCATGTAACACTGAAAAACTGATGCATCAAAACAATGAATTACTCAGCCTACAGTAATTTTCAAATAAAAGTCTGCTCCACAAATCATGTTTTCTTGGCTTGAAGCCGGTACAGCTCACAAGGTTTAGGATGTGCCCTGAAAACATTTCCTATAGATTATCATGTATATGTATTACACAGTTTATGGAGAAGAACAAATGAATCAATATCCATTTTTAAATTTATACCACTCCTTCCATAGATACACTAAAATTAGCCAGTCATCTCCATAAAATGAAAGCACACAACCTAATCCAAAGCAATGACCATGTCACATCCTTCAGACATGCATCTTTTAGATTATTTTCATGAAACTATGAATTCAGAAATATTGAAGAAATTTATAATCTTTTCACAGTGACAGAAGAAATAACATATTAGTTTGTAAAAAATAAATAATTTTGTACAAAAGTGTTTTTGGGCATTAATCAAACATTCCTGAACAGTCTACAATTGTTATATTCATGCCATACATTAAACATTTCACTTTGCTATGGAGCACAGTAAATTCAGTGAAAAGTTTATTATATCTATAAATGTACACACACCATACTCGTGCTGGTTAGTTTTATGGAAGCATGCAACAGTTAGAAGCTTTTCAGTGTTTAGCTTGAACAGGGAAACTTCCAGTAAATATAGACAAAATTCAATACCTTGAGAAAAAAAACAAAAATTACCATGCATAGATTCACGCTAAGCCCATTTACCTTATTAACTCTGGACTTTGAATATCTTGTGAATGCTTATTATGATAACCATTACTACCATTTTCCAAACTGTGACAAAAAGATGATGGAATATGCATGGTGTTTGGGGGGGGTGGGGGGTGGGGTGGGTGGTGGCGGTGCAGGTGGGTGGTGGCGGGGAAGACTTGGGATTTCAATACAGATTGTTTTAAAAACTGCATGAAGTAAAATGGAAAATGAAATAGGTCTGTACTGCTACAATTATTTCACATTCATCTCAAAACAAAGGAATTATACTTCTTCCATCTCTGGATCTGCAATGTTATCCTACACTAAAAGGTATCCAAATAGACACTAAATACACTGCATTAAAGCATACAGAGGGCTATTTTATAATAAAAGGCAATTAATATGCTTATATGCAGCTTAATCTATTTCAGTAGCAAAAATAATACAAAGCAGTTATGCAAATAATTAAAGTACATTTCAGAATATTTTTGTTCAATTTCTTTCACGCTGAAGATTGTGCTCGTTAAGTGTTACACATTTTAGTGCCATTCAAATTTCTTTAAATATACTTCTGCCCAGGTTTTGCATAACACCACAAGTATAATTTGGTTTACAACCTACTACCTTGTCCGACTTACAAGCTAACCCCAAAGGTGCATCAGTATGAAACAAATTCTTACATTTTCATGGGAATATTCTCAACACTACAGAAATACAAGAAATAGGAATATTGTTAATATGCATGGAATATATTAAGGCAGTGTTTATATTTTGCTGAGGACAATATCAATGTGCAAATATTATGTGGCAATAAACCAGTGGCATTAAGTCTACTCAGTTTAACATTTAATGTCAAGTTTATTACAGAAAAAAAAGGTAGAATAGAAATAAAAATTGAAAATACAAAGATGTGACAACACTTTTCCAAATGCAATGTGCATCAGACCCCAACTAAAAGTAGCAATGATTGCCTGAAAAAAAGCAGAACTGAAAGAAAGTGGAAAGGGTATCAATGGTTATCACAAAGTAAAATGCCAAGTCCCTGAGACAGAGGAACTGTAGAGAAGAAAAGGAATATATAGGATTTAGAGTGTAATAATTAGTAATTCAATCATTCAAATTAGCTCTATACATTATTTACAAAGACAGCATATGAAACATTAGGAGAAACACAAGACTATAAAGAATCAGCGGGAGAATACAATGTCTAGAAAGACCACATTTTTTATCCAACACAAGGAAAAAAATCTTTAGTCCAAAACAAAAAATACAAATGAAAAGAAAAACTCAATCATTGGCTGTCCCCGGACAATTATGTTTGGCCTATGTTAACCAATTTATGAAACTAGCACAAACAACAACCAATATCAAAGGAGAACAGCTGCTCAAATTTAGTTCCTTCAGTTCAATCTGTTGTGAAATTGTAATTTGGAGAAAGGATTTTGTTTCTTGTACAAGGGAAAGGTGTGCTTTGTGGATTTTCCTCCAGACCTGCCATTCATTCAATTCCAGGCCGAAATCATGAATTATCTGCAAAATCAGTTTTATTTAGAAATGCTACAAATGCAGAAAGGCCAATATTTTCAGAACAATTCCCAATTATAAATTGGAGTTAACAATTCCTTGTGTTTTGAAAACATACAAAAAAACTATAGGAACATTAGGAAATTAGAAACTTTTTAAAAAAATCTACTCACTCATCATATACATCCTCTGTATCCATCCGCCGATAGAATTTGGCTAGTTTCACAGCAATTATAATATTTGGAATTAAAAATACTGTACAGCATCCAAGGCTAAACCAAAAACCATTCTAAAGAAACAATGAGGAAAGAAAATATAGAAAACCAGTCATTCCTCGGTTGTCAAAAGCAAAATCAAATATTACTCGAAGAAAAGCAGCATACATCACACAATTAATGGAAATATTTTACCAGGGAATCCACTATAAAACCGCACAGTATCATCTCAGCTGTATCCACCGCATTAGCAATCGGTTTACAGACTGCAACCTCATTGTTCATCTGCAAAATTAAAGAGAACATATTTTATGCCTTGAACATATGAACATACGAATTAGGAACAGAAGTAGACCACTCGGCTCCTCGAGCCTGCTCCGCCATTCAATAAGATCATGGCTGATCTGACTGTAACCTCAACTCCACATTCCTGCCTACCCCCAAAAACCTTTCACCCCCTTGCTTATCAAGAATCTATCTACCTATGGGAGACCAGAGACAGAGCGAGAGAAAGAGGAGCACCGTGGGAGCGGAGGATGAAAAAGCGCAGCAAAAGCCCAGAGTTGGAGACTGGAGAGGGAGTGAGGGAGTGAGGGAGAGAGGAGCGTGGTGGAAGCAGAGGTTTAAAAAGCATGCCAAAAGCCCAGAGTCGGAGACAGAGACAGAGCGAGAGGGGAGCACGGCAGGAGCGGAGCAGGGAAAAATCGAAAAGTGACAGAGTGATGTCACAGTCAACAGAGAGAGCAGGGAAACAGAGAGCCGCTAGGGTGAGTACACAGGTAAGCTTTTAATTTAACTGAAATCAAACATAGCATCAAACACCACAGGCAAGCAGGTAGGTGACTGATTTGGGAAGAAGCTACCTGTTTGTTGAGTATCTGGTAAGTGATTAAGGTCCATTCTAATCCTAATATCTAAAAGAGTAAAGGAACTAGTGGTAAGCTTAACAAAATATATAAAAAAAGTAAAATAATTGAATAATTAAGTAGTTAATTAAAACACATTAAGGATGGCAGGACAGGTGATGTGTCATGGCTGCAGCATGCGGGAGCTCCTGGATGCCAGTGTGATCCAGGGCAAATACATTTGCACTAAGAGCTTCGGCTCAGAGTCATTGAACTGGAGGCCGAGCTGCAGACACTGCAACACATCAGGGAGGGGGAAAGTTACCTGGACATTTTATACCAGGAGGCGGTCACACCCCTTAGTACAGGGTCTTCAGATTTGGTCAGTGGTCAGGGACAGGAGAGTGTGGCTGCAGCTGAGGCAGGTAAGGGGACCCAGAGGGCAGGAGTCTCAGCCTTTGCAATCGTCCAACAGGTTTGTGGTTCTTTCAGCTTGGGGGAGCAGGGTGGATGAGCAACCTGACCATGGCACCATGGTACAGGAAGCCATTCAAGTGGAGGGAGAAAAAAGGAATGTAGTGGTAGTAAGGGACAGTATAGTTAGAGGGATTGACACTGTTCTCTGCAGCAAAGAGCGAGAGTCCAGACGGCTGTGTTGCCTGCCTGGTACCAGGGTTCGTGACATCTGCACAGGGCTGGAGAGGAACGTACAGTGGGAGGGGGAGGATCTAGTCATTGTGGTCCAGGTAGGTACCGACGACATAGGCAGGACAAGGAAAGAAGTTCTGCATCAAAAACAAGAAATGCTGGAGTCACTCAGCAGGTCTGGCAGCATCTGTGGAAAGAGAAGCAGAGTTAACGTTTCGGGTCAGTGAAGTTCTGCATAGTCAGTATAGGGAACTAGGCACCAAATTAAGAAGCAGAACCTCAAAGGCAATAATCTCTGGATTATTACCAGAGCCATGTGCAAACTGGCATAGGGCAAATAAGATTAGGGAAATTAATGTGCGGCTCAAAGACTAGTGTGGTAGAAGTGGGTTCCGGTTCATGGGGCACTGGCACCAGTACTGGGGAAAGTGGGGGCTGTATCGTTGGAACAGTCTGCACCTGAACTGTGCTGGGCTCAGTGTTCTAGTGAGCCGCGTAACTAGGGAAGTAGAGAAGGTTTTAAACTGAATAGTGGGGGCAAGGGATCACATTTGGGAAGACATGGTAAATCAAGGAGTAGAGACAAGGTAAGAGAAAAAGATATTAATATGGGAAATGATAAACAGACTGTGACAGGAAGGGATAGAGCGTACATATCTAAGAGTAAATCAACAGATAAGGCCAGAGGTTACAAAAATAATTAAAAAGGACAAAACTAAAGGTTCTGTATCTGAATGCATGTAGCATTCAAAACAAAACAGATGAACTGAGAGCGCAAATAGAAATAGATAAGTATGATCTGAAAGCCATTACAGAGACATGGCTGCAGGACGACATAGATTGGGACCGGAATATTGAAGGGTACATGGCATTTAGGAAGGACAGGAAGCTAGGAAAAGGTGGAGGGGTAGCTCTGTTAATTAATGATGGTATTAGCGCAATAGAGAGAGATGACCTAAGTTCAGGAGACCAGGATGTAGAAGCAGTTTGGGTAGAGATGAGAAATCAAAGGCAAGAAGTCACTTCTGGGAGTGGTGTACAGGCAACCATGCTGTAGGACAGGGTATAAAGGAAGAAATAATGGCAGCTTGTCAGAAAGGTACAGCGATAATTATGGGGGATTTTTAATCTACATATAGACTGGAAAAATCAGATGGGCAGAAGTAGCCTAGATGAGGAGTACATAGAATGTTTTCGGGATAATTGGTAGGAACAATATGCTCTGGAGCCAAAGAACAGGCTATACTGGACCTGGTATTGTGCAATGAGATAAGATTAATTAATGATCTCCTAGTTAAGGTGCCCCTGGGTAGCAATTATCATAACATGACTGAATTTTACATTCAGTTTGAGGGAGAGAAGAGTGGGTCCAAGACTAGCATTTTAAACTTAAATAAGGGCATTTATGAGGACATGAAAGCAGAGCTAACTAAAGTGAACTGGCAAATTAGGTTAAGGGATAGGTCAATAGAGATGCATGGGCAGATATTTAAGGGGATATTTCAGAATACACAAAATAGATACATTTCAACAAGAAAGAAAAATTCCAAGGGTAGGATCCGCCATCCGTGGTTAACTAAAACAGTTAAAGATAGTATCAAACTTAAAGAAAAATCTTATAATTGTGCAAAGATGGGAGGCAGGTCAGAAGATTAGACAGAATATAAAAAACAGCAAAGAATGACTAAAAGATTGATAAGGAAGGTAAAATTAGAGTACGACAGAAAGCTGGCTAGAAATATAAAGAAAGAACGAAAGAGTTCGATAGATATTTAAAAAGAAAAGTTAACAAAGTAAGCATTGGTCCTATATAAAAAGTGAGCCTGGGGAATTAATAATGGATAATAAGGAGATGGCAGATGAATTGAACAGATATTTTGCATCGGTCTTCACTATTGAGCATACAAGTAACATTCCCCCAGTATTAGCTGTAAGTCAGGAAATGGAAGGGAGGGAGGAACTCAAGAATATTACAATCACCAGGGAGGTGGTACTGAACAAATTGTTGAAGCTACAGGCTGACAAGTCCCCCAGGTCCTGATGGGACTTCATCCTAAGTTGTTAAAAGAAGTGGCTTGTGAGATAGTCGATGCATTTGTTTTAATTTTCCAAAATTCCCTAGATTCGGGGAAGGTTCTGATAGATTGGAAAATAGCAAATGCACCCTTTATTCAAAAAGGGAGGGAGACAGAAAGCAGGAAACTACAGGCCAGTTAGCTTAGCATCTGTCTTAGGGAAAAACCATTATTAAAGACATTATAGCAGGGCATTTAGAGAAATTCAAGGTAATCAGGCAGAGTCAACATGGTTTTGTGAAAGGGAAATGTATTGAAATTCTTTGAGGGAGTTACATGTGCTGTGGATAAAGGGGAACCAGTGGATTTAATGTACTTAGATTTCCAGAAGGCATTTGATAAAGAGCCACATCAAAGGTTATTGCAGAAAATAAAAGCTCATGGTGTAGGGGCTAACATATTGGCATGGATAGAAGATTGGCCAGCTAACAGGAAACAGAGAGTAGGCATAAATGGTTCATTTTCTGGTTGGCAAGATGGAACAAGTGGTCTGCACACGGATCTGTGCTGGGGCCTCAACTTTTTACATTTTATATAAATGATTTAGATGAAGGGACCAAAGGTATGGTTGCTAAATTTGCTGATGACACAAAGATAGGTAGGAAAGTAACTTGTGAAAAGGACATAAGGGGGCTACAAAAGGATATAGATAGGTTGTGAGTAGGCAAAGACCTGGCAAACGGAGTATAATGTGGGAAAGTGGGAAATTGTCACTTTGGCAGGAAGAATAAAAAAGCATGTTATCTAAATGGTGAGAGATTGTAGAGCTCTGAGATGCAGAAGGATATGGGTGTCCTTGTGCATGAATCGCAAAAGGTTATTATGCAGATAATTAGGAAAGCTAATAGAATGTTATCGTTTATTGCGAGGGGAATTGAATACAAAAGTAGAGCGGTTATGCTTCAGCGATACTGGTCTCCTTATTTAAGGAAGGATGCAAATGCGTTGGAGGCAATACAGAGAAGGTTTACTACATGAATACCTGGAATGGGCAGGCTGTCTTACGAGGAAAGATTGGACAGGCTAGGCTTGTATCCGCTGGAGTTTAGAAGGGTAAGAGGTGACTTGATTGAAACATACAAGATCCTGAGGGGTCTTGACAGGGTGGATGTGAAAAGGATGTTTCCCCTTGTGGGAGAATCTAGAACTCGGTGTCACTGTGTAAAAATAAGGGGTCGACCATTTAAAACAGAGATGAGGAGAAATTGTTTCTCAGACGGTCGTGAGTCTTTGAAATTCTCTTCCTCAAAAGGCAGTGGAAGCAGAGTCTTTGAATATTTTTAAGGCAGAGGTAGATAAATTCTTGATAAGCAAGGGGGTGGAAGATTATCAGGGGTAGGTAGAAATGTGGAGTAATCAGTTCAGCCATGAACTTATTGAAAGGTAGAGCAGGCTGGAAGGGCCGAGTGGACTACCCCTGCTCCTAATTCGTATGTTTGTATGTTTATATGTACTCTGCCTTAAAAATATTCAAAGACTCTGGTTCCACTGTCTTTTGGAGGAAGAGAGTTGCAGAAACTCTCAACCCTCAGAGAAAAGATTTCTCATCTGTGTCTTCTGGAAATCTAAGTACAGTACATCCTCCAGTTCCCCTTTCTCCATGGCACATGTTACTTCTTCGAAGAACTCCAATAAATTAGTTAAACATGACTTCCCTTTCATAAAACCATGTTGGCTCTGCCTGATTACCTTGAAGTTTTCTAAATGCCCTGCTATAACTTCTTTAATGAAGGTAAAGAATCCTACTTATCCTAATTTTGAAAAATGATCACTATTTAATGTTAATTAATTTGACCTTTTTTGTGTAAATAAGCTGACTCATTACGGGGTGTTGCAAAGTAACCTATATACCTGCTCCGTGATTGGAAAAGGACGGGAGGGGAAGGAAGAGAAAGACATACACCATTTTGGACACATTCTTTCTTCATTGCTGAGTCAAAATCCTGGAACACCCTACCTAACAGCACCATTGGAGCACCTTCACTAAGATTAAACATTTAACCCTACTAAAGAACTTCTGTAGTATAGTGTACTTGAAATATAGGGCACTATATAAAAGATGGCAAGGTAGAGGGATTGTGGGAAATTATGTAAAGCTGGAACAAGCTCATTGCAGCTGAAGCTAAAGGTCCTTGAAAACTGAGACTGTGTACTGTCTATCAGGAATGCAGAGGCCTCTCTCAAGTAGATAAGAGACCACAGTATCTAGAAACATTGAGATAAGGAGAAAATAAGACCATGGTGAATACTAAGGGCATTACATAATTATTTAAGGTTGGTAGCAGCCACATGACCAAATACATGATTGGTCAAGAAAAGCATGTACAGAGCATGACAGCCACGGGATGAATATGATTGGGGATGGGGATGGGTTAATCGGATAGGAGCCAGGATAAAAGAGACCCTCCCAGTCAGGTCTGTACATTGGAGAGATTCAGAAACAAGAATACAGAGAAAAGAGAAGTTCGAAGACCAAAAGCTGCAAGAGAAGATGTGCGTTCCCCATCCAGGACTAATACAGGAAGGAGATAGCTTGCGTTAAACTGTAAATCGCTGCCCAAGAATATTGCCATAGTTTGCATGAAACTTAATAAACTTTATCACAACCTCAGTAGAGACAGCTAACTTTAAAACAAAAGATATGAACTTTCCAATGGCTGATAAAAGAATCACACGACAAGATTTCATGTTTTAAGACTTTTACCATAACAAAGGAACTAAAAATCAATATTAACTGAACAGTAAAATAAAAGCAAAATACTGCTGATTCTGGAAATCAAATAATAACAGTGTTGGAAATACTCTGCAGGTCAGGCAGCATCTGTGGAGAGAGAAGCAGAGTTAACGTTTTAGACCTGTGACCTTTCATCAGAACTAGCAAAGGTTAGAAAATTAGGCTTTAAACAAGTGAAGGGGGGGAGGCGGTTTCGTGGGGAAGAGAACAAAAGGGAAGGTGTGTGATAGAGCAGATTAAAAAACAAAGCTGTGATGGGACAAAGACAAAGAGCATGTTAATGCTTGTGGTGAAAGACAAAGCATTAATCCAGAGAGTGTTCGTGGCAGAGTAATGAGCAACTCTGTCCAGATGAAAAAACAGGCACATGGTTAAAAAAAAATAGAAAAAAGGACAGTCATGCTCTGAAATTGTTGAACTCGAAGTTGAGTCAGTGAGGCTAGAGGGAAGATTGGACAGGCTAGGCTTGTATCCACTGGAATTTAGAAGAGTAAGAGAAGACTTGATTGAAACATATAAGATCCTGAGGGGTCTTGACAGGGTGGATGTGGAAAGGATGTTTTCTCTTGTGGGCGAATCTAGAACTGGAGGTCACAGTTTAAAAATAAAGGGGTCATCCCTTTAAGACAGAGATGAGGAGAAATTTTTTCAGAGGTTCATGAGTCTTTGGAATTCTCTTCCTCAAAAGGCAGTGGAAGCAGACGCTCTGAATATTTTTAAGGCAGAGATGGATAGATTCCTGATAAGCAAGGGGGTTGAAGGTTATCGGCGGTAGGTGGAAATGTGGAGTCATCAGTTCAGCCATGAACTTATTGAATGGTGGAGCAGGCTCGAAGGGCTGAGTGGCCTACTCCTGCTCCTAATTTGTATGTTCGTATGCTATAGGGTGCAGAATCGACAGATCAGGTGCTGCTCCTCAAGCATGATTTGATGTTCACTGGAACACTGCAGCAGGCCAAGGACAGAAGTGTGGGCATGGGAGCGGGGTAGTAGTTGAAATGGCAAGCAGAGGGAACGATCCCTTCGGAATGCTGACAGGGGAAGGGAAGATGTGTTTGGTAGTGGCATCACGCTGGAGGTGGCAGAAATGGTGGAGGATGTGGAGGCTGGTGGGGTGGAAAGTGAGGACAAGTGGAACCCTGTCGCAGTTTGGGGAGGAAGGGCAAGGGATGAGGGCAGAAGTTCCCTCTGCAACAACCTGGTCCACTCCTCCATCTCCCCCGACACCTCGTCCCCTTTCCATGCAATCGCAGGAGGTGTAATCCCTGCCCTTTTACTCCTCTCTCTCCTCACCATCCAAGGCCTCAAACACTCCTTCCAGGTGAAACAGCAATTTACTTGTACCTCCTTCAATTTAGTATACTGTACTCGCTGCTCACAATGTCGTCGCCTCTACATTGGGGATACCAAACGTGGATTGGGTGACTGCTTTGCAGAACACCTCCGCTCAGTCTGAAAGCATGATGCCGTACTTTTTCATTTCATCTTCATTTCAGAGCATGATGGACCCCGTTTTTATCTTTAGCTATTTTTTTCTTTTTACTTTGTTTATTTTATTGCATCATTCATTTTTTTTTAATCATGTGCCTACTCGCTGCTTTTTTTGTCATATTTGTGCTTTGGGCCAGGTTGTTCTACTTTTCTGTCAATTAACACTCTCTCTGCACTAATGCTTTGTCTTTCAGCACACCGTTAACATACCGTTTGCCTTTGCTCCATGACCTTCTGGTCAATTATTCTCTTGTGATCTAGTCCTATCAACACCTTCTCTTTAGTTATCTCTGACACCACCCCTGCTTTATTTGCTTAAAACGTATTACATTTCTAGCCTCTGCCAGTTCTGATGAAGGGTCACTGACCTGAAATGGTAACTCTGCTTATCTCTCCACAGATGCTGCCAGACTTGAGTACTTCTAGTATTTCTTGTTTTTATTTCAGATTTCCAGCATCTGCAGAACTTTCCTTTTATTATCCTGAGTTTCTGGTTTCTTGCCATGCGGGCCGCCATTTTCTTGACTCACCACATAATTCTGACCATAGTAAAATCACCTGAGCCTGCCTTTGTTTCGAGGTGTTAAAAATTGCAATGCAAATCCAATGAGCAGAGGAGAAGCCAGGCCTGCTACGTTCAGGATCCCTCAGCTGAAAAGCCGGGCCTGCTACGTTCAGGATCCCTCAGCTGAAAAGCCGGGCCTGCTACGTTCAGGATCCCTCAGTAGAAGCCAGGCTTGCTACGGTCAGGATTCCTCAGTAGAAAACAGGGCCTGCTACATTCAGGATCCCTCAGCAGAAGCTGAGCCTGTGTCTTTCAGGAACCCTCAGTAGAGGCCAGGCCTGCTACATTCAGGATCCCTCAGGAGAAAAGCCAGGCCTGCTACGTTCAGGATCCCTCAGCAGAAAATACAGGCCTGCTACGCTCAGGTTCCCTCAGTAAAAGAATGGGCCTGCTATGTTCAGGATCCATCAGCAGAAGTTGGGCCTATGCTCAGGATCCCTCAGCAGAAAAGCCAGGTATGCTATGTTCAGGATCCCTCAGTAGAAAAGCCGGGCCTGCTACATTCAGGATCCCTCAGTCACGGCGCTGCAACCACCAACAAAAGGCAAGCTTTTTATTAATTTTTTTTTAAAATGCTCCTGAGGTGACAGTAGGAGCAGCACTGCTTCCCTGATTTTACAGTACTGCTGAACAACACATCACAGTGCTGTTCATCAACACCACCACACCACCACCACCCCCACCCCCACCCCCCCTCGCCCCAACCTCCACACCCCTTTGCAATTCCACTCCCCACCCTTCGGACCACTGCCGGCAAGCCGTGCAGACCAACATTCACCTGTATTGTAGGTGAGCTTCCCATCAAGGCACAACAGGTACTAGTAGTTTGCCCAGATGATTTTAGTGAGGTCCAAGGCCCAATTTATGGCTAACCGCCTGTCTCCTGGTTCGGATGCACACTCTGTACATTACTCTCATTTCAAGTTCAAAGACAGGCCTAAATGAATTTCTGCCTTGGGAATTTAAAATGTTATGCTTGCGGCTGCATAGTATAGATCAGTGAGGATTGTGGGGATGGGAATGCGGAGCTTAGTATAAAACATGTTGCAGCCAGCTGAAGGAAGGGTCAGCAAAGAACCAAGTTACTTACTCACTTGGATAGTAATTACATGAGGAAAGCATAAGGAGAATATGATGGATATTTTCTAAAAACTTGCAACTATTTGTGGGTACTAGGATCTTAAAAAATGTATTCCTAGAATAGTTAATCGAAACATATGGAAGCATAAGTTATAAGTGGAAATAACAATGGAATAGATAAAAACAATAAAAGAGAGAATATCAAATGACAAAAAGAAATGAGAAAAGGCAAAAAAAATTATAGGGAGGCGAGAGAAAAAGGTCCTTATGATAAATTTGCAGAGATAATGATTTTGATTCACACAAAAACATTTCAGTATTTTCAAACATTAGGTTAGCTCATCTAACACAGTGCTATTGAGTTAAAATCACACCAAATCGACCATTAAGAGACAAAAAGCTGTCAAAGTAAATCTGGAAAGACGTGTTCAAAAGACAAACCTTACTTAAGTGCAACACAGGCATGACAATACTCACAGCATCCTTGCTCCACTCTACATATTCATAGATGTAGCCTGTTAGAGTCTTTCTATAATGAAGGATTTCCTAAGACAGAAATACATTTTAGAAAATGTCACTGGCAACTTGAAAGACAGACTTGCATTTATATAGTGCCCTTCACAACCTCAGGTCATCCCAAAGCTTTTTACAGCCAATGAAGTACTTTTGAATTGTATACTCTATTGTAATGTATGAAATTAGGCACATAAACAGATAATGCAGGGAGCTTGTTTGCATTGCATGGAGAACATTTTATATACACTGGAGATAGCATATTCTGTTATAAGGCCAAGAACACATTACCTTATTTGCAATGTCAGTGCCATTGTTGTCGATTAGGTACTGAGCTGCTTCAACAGTATTAATTACTTCTCCCACTTTTATCTGTGGAAAAGTAACAGCAGTTACGAAGAATAACATAGAAATTACAGCACAGAAACAGGCCATTCCACCCAACTGGTTTATGCCAGCGTTTATGCTGCACACAAGCCTCCTCCGACCCTTCTCCATCTTACCTTATCAGCATAATACTCTACGCCTTTCTCCCTCGTGTTTATGTAGCTTTCCCTTAAATGCATTATACTATTCACCTGACCTACTCCTATGGTAGCCAGTTCCACAATCTAACCAGTTTTGGTTAAAGAAGTTTCTCCTGACTTCCCAAATGTATTTATTAGTGAGTATCTTACATTTATGATCCCTTAGTTTTGTGTAAAGAGCATGACATTTTTAAAAGATTGATGTTCGCGCAACTTAACCATACACCATTTTCCACGAAAGGGGACAGCAGTTAACTTGCCAACCCACATTTCTACAATGCCATTCATAAACCAGGAATGAACACAAGAAAAAAGAGTAGGCCATACTGTCCCTCAAGCCTGTTCTGGATCATGGTTGATCTGATCTTGGACTCAACTCCACTTTCCTGCCTGTTTGCCATAACACTCGACTCCCCTAAAGTTCAAGAAACTGTCCATCTCAGCCTTGAATATATCCCATGACCCAGAATCCACAGCTCTCTGGGGTGTAGAATTGCAAGAGAAGAAATTTCTCCTCATCTTAGTCTTAAACAGGCGACTCCTTATTCTGAAACTATGCTCCCTAGTTCTAGATTACCCCATTAGGGGAAACATCCTCTCAGCATCTGCCCTGTCAATCCCCCTCAGAATCTTAGTGCTGGATTTTGGTAACCCGTCACCGATTTCGGCTGCGATCTCAACCGAGGAGCAGCTGTGATCTCCTGTGCGGTGGCTCATTTGAATAGCCAGGGTGGCCCAAACCCCACCCCCCCCCGCCCACCCCGATCACATGGAGGTCTGTCCGTCCCTGGCAATGGCTTCAGCTGCCCATGAGCAAGCACTGGTGCGTTTTCAAAGGGTAGCCAGCCCTGCCAGCTCATGTAAATGTTTCAACAAGTATGCCCCAAAAAAATACAATAAATTTCTAACGGCCCTTTCCCACCCCCCATTAACATTACTTATTTGCTGTTCCACCACCCCAACCCCCCAAAACACTTACCTTTTAAATGTGACCACCCCCACCCAGACTGCACAATGTTTAGAGTTCACCCCTTCCCACCATCCCCTCCACCCATTACGTTTATTTGATCCCTCTCTCCCCCTCGACCCACAGAAAGTATTAACTCCTCCCCCCTCCCCACCAGTATCGCGCTGCCTTTCCCCAGATGGGGAATTGAAGGCGCGGGAGTGCTGGCCATCATGCCAAAGGTCACGGCGGGCCAGGAAAATTGAAGGTAAATCCATTCATTTTATTTATTTAAATTCAGGCCCCGTCACCCAGTGTCGACGGTGTCGAAAGCAGTGGCGGGTCTCTTCCGGACCCATCTTCAGGCACCCCGCACCACAGATCACGACGCCACAGGGATAAGATCCAGCCCTTATTCTTTCAGTAAGGTCACCTGTCAATCTTCTACATTTCAATGAACATAGGCCCAACCTACTCAACCCTTCCTCATATGGCAACCCCATCATCCCAGGAATAAAAATACTTAGGTCAGGCAGCATCTGTGGAGAGAGAAGCAGAGTTAACGTTTCAAGTCTGTGACCTTACATCCCTGGAATCAACCTTGTGAATCTTCTCTGAACTGTCTCCAATGCAAGTATAACCCTCTTTAAATTACGAGACTAAGGCCTGGATATTTTGTTGCCGCCCCCGTCATTGTCAGCGGCTGTAAAAGATGGCGGCCCGCACACATAGGCTTTACTCTGTGGAGCTGCTGTGATATTAAATGCGGTGGCTCATTTACATGGCTGGGGCAGACTGCTCCCTCCGATGACGTGGGAAGGGGCGAGCAGTCCGGTGTCATTGCGCAGGTGCTGAGACCATTTTAAAAAGGCTTCCAGCTCTTCAATGTAACTTAAGTTTTTAAAGAAACCTGGTTGTAAAAAGGTGAATAAAGTTATTGCGACCCTCTCCCACCCACCCTCCCCCCGACAATGACCATAAAATTTATTACTTTCCCTCTTCCGCTCCCCTCCCCCAAAATTAATAAACCAAGAACTTTATCCCTTCTCACCACCCCCTAGACCAATCAGAAAGATTTCCCAGCACTCCCCCAGCCTGAAAAACTTACCTCCTCCATCCTCCCCACCAGCGTTCCATTGGATTTCCAGGAGTCCCAGCAACCGACCATAGAATTGGAACAAGATGGTTGATGGGAGCAGGTAAGTCATTAATTCATTACTTTACATGAATTAATGTATTTAAATTTTGCTCCTGTCGCCAAGCAGCGGGAGGGGGCGGTACAGGGGGAGTTGGGCCGCCAAGAGGGTTCGCCACCGCTGGCAAATATGGGGCCAGACCTTCCCGGCGTCAAGGCCCGTGGTGAGCCTCCCTCAGAGGCATTTTCTGGGCTCCCCCACCACGAACCCTGACGTTGCTGGAAGGGGGGGGGGTTGGGGTGGGTCAGTAAACTTCAGCCCTAAAACTCTATGGAGTACTCTGGGTGCAAACTCACCAACGCCCTGTACAGTTGTCGCGAGACTTCCCTACTTTTATTCTCCATTTCACTTGCAATAAAGGCTAATAATCCATTTACCTTCCTAATAACTTGCTGCACCTGCATGCTAACTTTTTATGTTTAGTGTATGAAGACACCCAGATTCCTCTGTACCGCAGCATTCTGTAGTCTCTCTCCAATTAAATAATAATTTGCTTTTCTATTCTTCCTACCAAAGTGGATAACCTCACATTTTCCCACATTACACTGCCAAATTTTTACCCACTCACAATCTATCTATATCCCTTTGCAGACTGTGTCCTCCTCATAACTTGCTTTCCTTCCTTTGTATCATTAGCAAATTTGGCTACAATACACTCGCTCCCTTCACCGAAGTTATTAATATAGATTGTAAATAGTTGAAGCCCCAGCACTGATCCCTGTGGCATTCCACTAGTTGTAGTTTGCCAACCTGAAAATGACCAATTTATGCAGAGTCTCTGTTTTCTGTTAGTTAGCCAATCCATGCTAATATATTACTCCCAACACCGTGAGTTCTTATCTTGTTTAGTAACCTTTTATGTAGCAACTTATTGAACACCTTTTGGAAATCCAAATATACTACATCTACTGGTTCCTTTTAATCCACCCTACTCGTTACATCCTCAAAGAATTCTAATAAATTTGTTAAACATGATTTTCCTTTCATAAAGCCACATTGACTTTGCTTGATTGTCTTATGACTTCCTTAATAATAATGACAGATGTTAGGCTAACTGGCCTATAGTTTCCTGCTTTCTGTCTCCCTCTTTTTGTGAATAGGGGCATTACATTTGCAGTTTTCCAATCTGCTAGGACCTTTCCTGAAACTAAGGAATTTTGGAAGCCTACAACCAATGCATCCACTGTCTCTGCAGACTTTTCTTTTACGATCTTAGGATGCAGGTCATCAGGTCCAGGGGACTTGTCAGCCTTTAATCTCATTAGTTTGCTTCATACCTTTTCACTAGTGATAATTGTTTTAAGTTCCTCCCTCACTTTGACACCAGATTTTCCACTATTGGTGTCCACCGCGAAGTCAGATATAAAATATTGTTCAATGTCTCTGCCATTTCCTTGTCTCCCATTATTAATTCTCCAGTCTCATCCTCTAAAAGCCAACATTTACGTTAGTTACTCTCTTCCTTTTTATCTACTTGTAGAAGCTCTTACTGTCTGTTTTTATATTTCCCAGAGTCAGTCATTTACAGCACAGGAGGCCATTCAGCCCATTAAGTCCATGCCTGCTCGCCACAGAGCTATTTAGTCAGTCCCATTTCCCTACACGATCCCCGTAGCCATGCGAGTCTATGTCCTTCAAGTGGCCATCCAATTTCCTTTTGAAATCATTGATCGTCTCTGCTTCCACCACCCTCATGGGCAGCAAGTTCCATGTTATTACCATCTGCTGCGTAAAAAAAGTGCTTCCTCATATTCCCCCAGCATCTCTTGCCCAAAACCTTCAATTTGTGTCCCTTAGTCCTTGTACAATTAGTTAATGGCAACAGTTTTTTCTTGTCTAACTTATCTCAGCCTGTCATAATCTTGTACACTTCTATTAATACTCCCCTCAATCATCTTTGTGCTAAGGAGATCACCAGTTTTTTTCAACCTAATCTTGTAACTAAAATCCCCCATCCCTGGAATCATTCTGGTAAATCTCCTCTGCACCTTCTCAAGGACCCGCACATCCTTCCTGAGGTGTGGTGACCAAAACCGGACGTAATACTCCAGTTGGGGCCTAACCAGAATTTTATAAAGGTTCAGCATAACTTCCCTGCTATTGTAGTCAATGCCTCTATTGACGAAGTCCAAGATCCAATATACTTTACAAAGCACTTCTCAATATGTCCTGCCACCTTCAAAGACTGATGCACATGCACCCACAAGTCCCTCTGTTCCTGCACATTCTTTAGAACTTTGCCTTAAATTACATATTGCCTCTCCCTATTCCTTCTACCAAAATGCATCACCTCACACTTGTCAGTATTAAATTCCAGTTGCCAGCTTTCTGCTAGCCTATATCATGTTGCAGGCAATTTATATCATCTTCACTGTTTGCCATACCTCCAGGTTTGGTGTCATCGACAAATTTTGATATTCTACTCTGTATTCCAAGATCCAAGTCACATATGTATATAGTAAAAAAAAAGGAGTGGTCCCAGCACTGACCCTTGGCGTACACTACTGTTTACCATCCTTCCGTCTGAAAAACAACCATTTAGTATGACTCAAATAAAAACAAGAAATGCTGGAAATACTCAGCAGGTCTGGCAGCATCTTTGGAGAGAGAAGCAGAGTTAACGTTTCAGGTCAGATTTCTAGCATCTGCAGTATTTTGTTTTCAATTAGTATGACTTGCTGTGTTCTGTTCTTAAGCCAATTATTCATCCAATTGGACACTGACCCTCGTATTCCATGAGCTGGTTTACTCCCTCCTTTATTTGTCATCCTTTGTTGGTTTCTAAAATTTTCTCAACATTCTGACCTACCACTAAACTTTATTTTTTGTTCTTGGGTTGTGGTTGTCACTGGCATTTATTGACCATCACTAATTGCCCTTGGGTAAGCCACATTTTTGAACTGCTGTAGACAATGTCATGTATTACACTCACTGTGCTGTTAGGAAGGGAGTTCCAGTATATTGACCAGCAACAGTGAAGTAACAACGATATAGTTCCAAGTCAGGATCGTGAGTGTCTTGAAGGGCAACTTACAGATGGTAGTATTCCCATGCTTCTGCCTCCCTTGTCCTTCTAGATGGTAGAGGCTGTGGGTTTGGAAGGTGCTGTCAAAGGAGCTTTGGCAAGTTGCTGCAGTACATCTTGTAGATGGTACACACTGCTGCCACTGTGCATCAGTGGTGGAAGGAGTGAATGTTTAACGTTGTTGAAGGAACTTTGCATGTCAAATGTGTGGGCACTAAAACCTTGTTGCTGCATTGTTGTGGCCTGTGGAGTAGTGGGCCGAGAATAAAGAGTGCACTCCTCCTGCTTCAGTCATAACACTTGCTATTTCTTATCTCCACCCAAACTGATTCTACGTCTCTATCTTCTGAGCCAAGATAATTTCTCATGAATGTACTGATCTCATAGTTTGTTAACAGAGGCACTCCACCTCCTTTTCCTTTCTGTCTATCCTTCGAAATGTCAATCACCCTGAATATTCAGTTCCTACCCTTAGTCACCTTGCAACCGCGCCTCTAACAGCTGTCAGATCATACACTTATTTCTATTTGCACCAGCAATTCATCTATCTTATGAATACTGCATGCATTTAGGTAAAGAACCTTTAATTTTGTCTATTTTTTTTTAAAACATATTTTTCCATTCTCTGAACCTATTTGCTGGTGCACTTTTATGTTTGTACGCTCTGTCCCTTCCTATCACATTCTTTTTACCATCACTCATATCGTTACCTTGCACTATTGCCTTGCCCTTGAATTTTCTAAATTCTCCCTCACTTGAACCCTCCCCCCACTACTTTTTAATATAAAGCCCCATCTATAGCTCTAATTATTCAATTTGCCAGGACACTGGATGCAGCTCAGTTCAAGTGCCAGTGACCCATGAATTGAAACCTATTTCTCCCACACTATCTTTGAGCCATACATTCAACTCTCTGATCTTATTGACCCAATGCCAGTTTGCTTGTGACTCAGGGAGTAAACATTGTTTATTACCTTTGCAGTTCTGCTCTTTAATTTTGCCTCTAGCTGCTCATACTTCCTCAGCAGGATCTCTTTCTTAGTCCTACCTCTGTCGTTGGTACCCATGTGGACCTTGACTACTGGATCTTTTCCCTCCCACTCCAAGTTCCTCTCCAGCCCCGAGGAAATGTCCTTAACCCTGGCATTAGGCAGGCAACACAACCTTCGGGACACTCACGCTCAGCTGCAGAGAACAGTATCCATCACCCTAACCATAAAATCACCTACCATACTACATTCCTTTTAAATCCCCCAATTTGCCCCCATAGCACAGTGCTGTAGTCAGTTTATACATCCTCCCTGCAGTCCTTTCTTTCATCCACACAGGCTGAAAGAACCTCAGACCTGTTGAGCAAGTGCAAGAGGCTCCTCCAATGCTACCTTCTGTATCCTCATACTTGCCTCACTGATAGTCACACCCTCCTGTCCCTGACCATGGAACAAATCTGAAGTATTTATCCTAAGGGGTGTAACTGCCTCCTGCAACAAAGGATACTTTCTCCCTCCCTGATGCATCGCAATGTCCAAAGCCTGGACTCCAGCTCATCCACTCGGAGCTGAAATTCCTCGAGCTGTAGACACTTACCTCAGATGTGGTTGCTGAGGATCACACTAGTGTCCACCAGCTCCCACATGGTACAGCTGCAATACATCATCTGCCCTGCCATCTCTATAGTATTTTGTTTAACTAATTATGTTTTCAAGTTTGGAAACATCGCTCAATGGTCTCTATTTATAGTTTTTAATCCAGTTAATAACCTTGGCTAACTTATTAAATTTAGTTGAATGTTTAGGTATGCGGGCAGCCATAAAGACGGGGCTAAAGTGTGGCGAGTCGAAGAGACTTAGTAGTTGGCAGGAAAAAAGACAGAGGCGCAAGGGGAGAGCCAACTGTGTAACAGCCCCGACAAACAAATTTCTCTGCAGCACCTGTGGAAGAGCCTGTCTCTCTAGAATTGGCCTTTATAGCCACTCCAGGCGCTGCTTCACAAACCACTGACCACCTCCAGGCGCGTATCCATTGTCTCTCGAGATAAGGAGGCCAAAGAAAGAACGAACTGTAACTTAGCCCACAGTCCTAATTTGACCCTATTTGTTTGTATTTATTTTTTACATATCAAACAGCACCTCTTATCCCCACCTCACTGAATTCCTACACTCACTAAATTCCCTTGCACTCTGGTGAAATCTGCACTCAGGTAAAGGTGCTCTGTGCTAATACCCAATATTAATTAACTTATTGTTGTATTTGCTCCAAATGAAATTTTTAATTTCTTAACTCTAGTTTAAACCAAATCCCTAGTTTAGATAGAAAGAGAAAATGCTCATCAACCAATCACTTACCTGCTTTCCTGTGACATCATACTTCGATTTTATTTTTTCAAACTCGATTCGACTGCTAAGTACATCTTATCCAAAAACTTTCCCTCTCTACATCCAACTACCTTCCTCAACAACAGGTATACCGTTTTGGATACTGTTGCGGGGGACGACTTACCAGGGGTAAGCAATGGGGTACAGGTCTCTGGCACAGAGTCTGTCCCTGTTGCTCAGAAGGGAAAGGGGAAGAGGAGCAGAGCATTAGTCATTGGGGACTCCATAGTTAGGGGAACAGATAGGAGGTTCTGTGGGAACGAGAGAGACTCACGGTTGGTGTGTTGCCTCCCAGGTGCCAGGGTTCGTGATGTCTCGGATCGTGTTTTTGGGATCCTTAAGGGGGAGGGGGAGCAGCCCCAAGTCGTGGTCCACATAGGCACCAACGACATAGGTAGGAAGAGAGATGGGGATTTAAGGCAGAAATTCAGGGAGCTAGGGTGGAAGCTTAGAGCGAGAACAAACAGAGTTGTTATCTCTGGGTTGTTGCCCGTGCCACGTGATAGCGAAGCGAGGAATAGGGAGAGAGAGGAGTTGAACACGTGGCTGCAGGGATGGTGTAGGAGGGAGGGTTTTGGTTTCCTGGATAACTGGGGCTCTTTCTGGGGTAGGTGGGACCTCTACAAACAGGATGGTCTTCACTTGAACCAGAGGGGTACCAATATCCTGGGGGGGGAGATTTGCTAGTGCTCTTCGGGGGGGTTTAAACTAATTCAGCAGGGGAATGGGAACCAAAATTGTAGTTCCAGTGTACAGGATGTTGAGAGTAGTGAGGTCAGGGATAAGGTTACAAGGACGCAAGAGGGCACTGGCAAGCAAGAACTTGGTTTAAAGTGTGTCTACTTCAACGCCAAGAGCATCCGGAATAAGGTGGGTGAGCTTGCAGCATGGGTTGGTACCTGGGATCTCGATGTTGTGGCCATTTCGGAGACATGGGTAGAGCAGCGGCAGGAATGGATGTTGCAGGTTCGGGGATTTAGATGTTTCAGTAAGAACAGAGAAGATGGTAAGAGAGGGGGGGGTGTGGCTTTGTTAATCAAGGAGGGTATTACAGCGGCAGAAAGGACGTTTGAGGACTCGTCTCCTGAGGTAGTATGGGCCGAGGTTAGAAACAGGAGAGGAGAGGTCACCCTGTTGGGAGTTTTCTATAGACCTCCGAATCGTTCCAGAGATGTAGAGGAAAGGATAGCGAAGATGATTCTCAACAGGAGCGGGAGTAACAGGGTAGTTGTTATGGGGGACTTTAACTTTCCAAATATTGGCTGGAAATACTATAGTTCGAGTACTTTAGATGGGTCAGTTTTTGTCCAGTGCGTGCAGGAGGGTTTTCTGACACAGTATGTAGACAGGCCAACCAGGGGCGATGCCACATTGGATTTGGTACTGGGTAATGAACCCGGCCAGGTGTTAGATTTAGATGTAGGTGAGCACTTTGGTGATAGTGATCACAATTCAGTTAGGTTTACCTTAGCGATGGGCAGGGACAGGTATATACCGCAGGGCAAGAATTATAGCTGGGGGAAAGGAAATTATGATGCGATTAGGCAAGATTTAGGATGTGTAGGATGGGGAAGGAAACTGCAGGGGATGGGCACAATAGAAATGTGGAGCTTATTCAAGGAGCAGCTACTGCGTGTCCTTGATAAGTATGTATCTGTCAGGCAGGGAGGAAGTTGTCGAGCGAGGGAGCCGTGGTTTACTAAAGAAGTTGAAGCGCTTGTCAAGAGGAAGAAGAAGGCTTATGTTAGGATGAGACGTGAAGGCTCAGTTAGGGCGCTTGAGAGTTACAAGCTAGCCAGGAAAGATCTAAAGGGAGAGCTAAGAAGAGCGAGGAGAGGACACGAGAGGTCATTGGCGGATAGGATCAAGGAAAACCCTAAGGCTTTCTATAGGTATATCAGGAATAAAAGAATGACTAGAGTTAGATTTGGGCCAATCAAGGATAGTTTTGGGAAGTTGTGTGTGGAATCAGAGGAGATAGGGGAAACGTTAAATGAATATTTTGCGTCAGTATTTACAGTAGAGAAAGAAAATGTTGTTGAGAATACTGAGATTCAGGCTACGAGGCTAGATGGGATTGAGGTTCACAAGGAGGAGGTGTTAGCAATTTTGGAAAGTGTGAAAATAAATAAGTCCCCTGGGCCAGATGGGATTTATCCTAGGATTCTCTGGGAAGCCAGGGAGGAGATTGCAGAGCCTTTGTCCTTGATCTTTCTGTCGTCATTGTCGACAGGAATAGTGCCGGAAGACTGGAGGATAGCAAATGTTGTCCCATTGTTCAAGAAGGGGAGTAGAGACAGCCCTGGTAATTATCGACCTGTGAGCCTTACTTCGGTTGTGGGTAAAATGTTGGAAAAGGTTATAAGAGATAGGATTTATAATCACCTTGAAAAGAATAAGTTCATTAGCGATAGTCAGCACGGTTTTGTGAAGGGTAGGTCGTGCCTCACAAACCTTATTGAGTTTTTCGAGAAGGTGACCAAACAGGTGGATGAGGGTAAAGCAGTGGATGTGGTGTATATGGATTTCAGTAAGGCATTTGATAAGGTTCCCCACGGTAGGCTATTGCAGAAAATACAGAAGTATGGGATTGAAGGTGATTTAGTGCTTTGGATCAGAAATTGGCTAGCTGAAAGAAGACAGAGGGTGGTGGTTGATGGCAAATGTTCATCCTGGAGTTTAGTTACTAGTGGTGTACCGCAAGGATCTGTTTTGGGGCCACTGCTGTTTGTCATTTTTATAAATGACCTGGATGAGGGTGTAGAAGGGTGGGTTAGTAAATTTGCGGATGACACGAAGGTCGGTGGAGTTGTGGATAGTGCCGAAGGATGTTGTAGGTTCCAGAGGGACATAGATAGACTGCAGAGCTGGGCTGAGAGATGGCAAATGGAGTTTAATGCGGAAAAGTATGAGGTGATTCACTTTGGAAGGAGTAACAGGAATGCAGAGTACTGGGCTAATGGGAAGATTCTTGGTGGTGTAGATGAGCAGAGAGATCTTGGTGTCCGGGTACATAAATCCCTGAAAGTTGCCACCCAGGTTAATAGGGCTGTTAAGAAGGCATATGGTGTGTTAGCTTTTATTAGTAGGGGGATCGAGTTTCGGAGCCACAAGGTCATGCTGCAGCTGTACAAAACTCTGGTGCGGCCGCACCTGGAGTATTGCGTGCAGTTCTGGTCACCGCATTATAGGAAGGATGTGGAAGCTTTGGAAAGGGTGCAGAGGAGATTTACTAGGATGTTGCCTGGTATGGAGGGAAGGTCTTACGAGGAAAGGCTGAGGGACTTGAGGTTGTTTTCGTTAGAGAGGAGGAGGAGAGGTGACTTAATAGAGACATATAAGATAATCAGAGGGTTAGATAGGGTGGATAGTGAGAGTCTATTTCCCCGGATGGTGATGACAAACACGAGGGGACATAGCTTTAAATTGAGGGGTGATAGATAAAGGACAGATGTTAGAGGTAGTTTCTTTACTCAGAGAGTAGTAGGGGCGTGGAACGCCCTGCCTGCAACAGTAGTTGGAGAAGTAAGGCAACTTCAGTTGACACGAAATCTATTTACAGGACTGGTATTGTACCAATCGGAAATTCAGGAATCACACTTCAACTAATACATTTTAAACCAGCGTCAATATGCTCCTTCTGCAACAGGATCCATCATCTCAAACTGCTACCATCATTGTCAGCAACAGCGTCCATCTGGCCAGTAATCCTCAGGAATAAAGTTTAGTGTAATACAACACACAACCTATAGTTTTGCTGCTAAATGTTTCCACAGTTCAGTCGATGGTGAGAAAATTTCATACACTTAGCAAATCTTAGCAACCATTTGCATTCATATAGTGCTTTTGAAGAAGCAAAATGTCCTAAGGTGCTAAACAAGAGGGATATTAATAAAAATATTAACACTGAGCCACGAGAGATATTATGTCAGATGACCAAAAGCTTTGTCAAAGAGGTTTAAGGAAGCATCTGGAAGGAGGAGAGAGGCGCAGAGAGGTTTGAGAAGTAATTTGAGTTTAGGGCCAAGGCAGAGAGGTTTAGAGATGTAATTTGAATTTAGGGCCAAGGCAGATGAAAGCACAGCTGCCAATGGTGCAGCGATTAAAATCAGGGATGCCCGAGAGGCCAGAACTGAAGGAGTGCAGGCATCTCAAAAGGTTTGCAGGGCTGGAGGAGGTTACAAAGATATGGAGGGAGCAAGGCCATGGAGGGATTTGAAAACAAGGATGAGGATTTTACAATTGAGATGTTGTGGAACAGTGAAATTCACACCTGGCTTGCCTCTGGCTTCATTTGGTTACAAGCAGCACTGGTAGAAGCCGAGCAGAAGGTTTTGCATCTACTTTCTTGGCTCCAGGCAAAACAGAAGGATGATAGGGAGTCCAAATACAGAAAGGGGTGGGGAAGGTGTGGGAGAAAATAACTATTTACTTGTATACCTCCATAATAACATAAAAATTGTATACCTTATCATAATGAAGTAAAAAAAAAGGCTGATTTTAAAACTATGATAATGGGTGGGTGACACAACTGGGTAAAAGAATTATATTTTTTCAGCCATATTGCACAGCATTTCAAGTGCATGAGCACTCTTGTTAGAAATCAAGCCAATTTAGACTGCACAATAGTATGAAATATCAACAAGCTGCACTTCAGCAATGGAAGAGATAAGGATATTATCTGTGCGGCTACATTCCTGACCTAAATCATAACATTGTGATGAGGCAGTGAATGAAGTTTGCTCATGAGCACAAATGGGGGAAAAAAAAGGAAATTCATGAAAGTTGATGCAAGGAAGCCATTCCATGTCCACAGGGAAAAGTTGATGCTAGCCTACTGTTGCATGCCTCCATGTGACCAGTCAACAAAACAGGCGAGCTGAAAGTAGGCTGGCCCATGCAGCATCTACTTCAAGAGATGCACGATCAAGAATAGGGCACAAAACATGGAGAAAAAGAGCCATTAAGAAAATGTAATTTAAGAAATAATCTACTGAATTTTCAACGATGAAAGGATGCATTCAACCAAACATATTAAATGATTTACCTTTACGTTTGCTGCTGAGTTTTGTAGTATTCCAATACTTTCATTCAATGCGTTCTATTAAAGTAAACAGATTACTTAAATCAGAGAGTATAACAAAAATGATAAATGTGAACAACAGATAATACCCCTGCTGGATATCTGTAAATATTCACTTCTTTCTGCTCCCAAATTTAATCCTTTGATGATTAATGCAATGCAGATTTTAAACTGCAAGCAAAATGTGTCATTAGAAAATGCGGTTGATGATGGTCCAATGTGCTATTAGTGAATGCAAGCCTGAGCAGCAGCAGGAGGAGGAGCAGTGACAGTATATACTCAGCAAAAGAAAAAAAAAATCAAGGACTGACATTACAGGACAGCAGGTAGATGATTCGTTGGTTGGTTGGTATTACCACTGTTATTTTTCTACTCTAAGTTAGGGCAGTTTGTTAAACTAAGAAATTTAGTTAGTAGTCCAATAAGTTTTAAGTTTGGGAAGTTTTAAGCAGGCTTAAATAAGTAGGGGGTAATATAGAACAGAAAGTGAGCCTGCCTGGAAGGCAGAGCAAATATAGACCTGTTAAGGCACAAGGGAAAAATGCAAGGTTGGATTGCATCTATTTCAAAGCAAGGAGTCTGACTAGTAAGGCAGATGAATTGAGGGCATTGATTAGCACATGGGATTATGATATTGTTGCTATCACAGAGACATGGTTGAGGGAGGGACAGGACTGGCAGCTCAAAATTCCAGGGTATAGAATCTTCAGGCGCGACAGGGGAGGGGATAAAAGAGGAGGTGGCATTGCACTGTTGATCAAGGAGTCAATTATTGCAGTAAGGAGGGATGACATCTTAGAAGGTTTCTCAAATGAGGCCATTTGGCTAGAATTTAAAAACAATAAGGGGGCAATCACTTGGCTGGGTGTCTACTACAGGCCTCCAAACAGTGAGGAAGAGATAGAGGAGCAGAGATGTAGGCAAATCTCGAAGGTGTAAAAATAATAGGGTAATAATAGTAGGGGATTTCAACTTCCCCAATATTAACTGGGATAGTCTCAGTGCAAAAGGCTTAAAAGGGGCAGAATTTTTAAAATGCATACTGGCTCAAAAAGCTCTCCTGTATGTAGAAAGTCCGACAAGGGAAAGGGCAGTACTGGACCTAATCCTAAGGAATGAAGCCGGTCAAGTGGTAGAAGTGTCAGTGGGGGAGCATTTCGGGGATAGTGACCATAACTCTAAGATTTAAAGCAGTTATGGAAAAGGACAAAGATGGACCAGAAATAAAGGTACTGAATTGGGGGAAGGCCGATTTCAATATGATAAAACAGAATCTGGCCAAGGTGGACTGGGAGCAGCTACTTGTAGGAAAGTCTACATCACATCAGTGGGAGTCAAAGAGGAAATAGTGAGAGTTCAGAGCCAACATGTACCCGTTAAGGTGAAGGGTAGGACTGACAGGCCCAGGGAACCCTGGATGTCAAGGGGTAGAGAGGATTGGATCAGGAAAAAAAAAAAGGAGGCTTACGGCAGATCCCAAGCGCTGAAAACAGCGGAGGCACTCGAGGAGTATAGCAAGTGTAGGGTGGCAATTAAAAAAGTAATTAGGAGAATGAAGAGGGGGCATGAGAAACACAGGCGGGCAAGATAAAATAAAATGCCTTGGGATTTTCCAAGTATATTAAGGGTAAGAGGATAACCAGGGAAAGAGTAGGGCCCATTAAGCACCAAAGTGGCAATCTGTGTGTGGAGCCAGAGGACAAAGGTGAGGTTTTAAATGATTACTTTTCATCGGTGTTCACTATGGAGAAGGACGATGTAGATGTAGAGATCAGGAGGGGGATTGTGATATACTTGAACATATTAGCATTGAAAGGGAGGAAGTATTAGCTGTTTTAGCGGGCTTGAAAGTGGATAAATCCTCAGGCCCAGATGAGATGTATCCCAGGCTGTTATGTGAGGCAAGCGAGGAGATAGCAGGGGTTTCGACACAAATTTTCAAATCATCTCTGGCCAAGGGAGAGGTACCAGAGGACTGGAAGACAGCAAACGTGGTACCATTATTCAAGAAGGGTAGTAGGGATAAACCAGGTAATTACAGACCGGTGAGTCTATCAGTGGTAGGGAAACTATTGTAAAAAGTTCTGAGGGACAGGATTAATCTCCACTTGGAGAGGCAGGGATTAATCAGGGATAGTCAGCATGGCTTTGTCAGGGGGAGATCGTGTCTAACTAACTTGATTGAATTTTTCGAGGAGGTGACTAGATGTGTAGATGAGGGTAAAGCAGTTGATATAGTCTATATGGATTTCAGTAAGGCTTTTGATAAGGTCCCACATGGGAGATTGGTTAAGAAGGTAAGAGCCCACAGGATCCAGGGCAATTTGGCAAATTGGATCCAAAATTGGCTTAGTGGCAGGAGGCAGAGAGTAATGGTTGAGGGCTGTTTTTGCGATTGGAAGCCTGTGACCAGTGGTGTTAACACAGGGATCAGTGCTGGGACCCTTGCTATTCGTAGTGTACATTAATGACTTAGACGTGAATGGAGGCGGTATGATCAGTAAGTTCGCAGATGACACAAAAATTGGTGGTGGTGTAAACAGTGAGGAGGAAATCCTTAGATTACAGGGAAATATAAATGGGCTGGTAAGATGGGCGGAGCAATGGCAAATGGAATTTAATCCTGAAAAGTGTGAGGTAATGCATTTTGGAAGGACTAACAAGAAAAGGGAATACACAATGGATGTCAGGACCCTAGGAAGTACAGAAAGCCAGAAGGACCTTGGTGTAATGTCCATAGATCACTGAAGGCAGCAGCATAGGTAGATAAGGTGGTTAGGAAGGCATATGGGATACTTGCCTTTATTAGCTGAGGCACAGAATATAAGAGCAGGGAGGTTATGATGGAGCTGTATAAAACGCTAGTTCGGCCACAGCTGGAGTACTGTGTACAGTTCTGGTCACCACTCTATAGGAAGGATGTGACTGCACGGGAGTGGGTTGCAGAGGAGATTCACCAGGATGTTGCCTGGGCTGGAGCATTTCAGCTATGAAGAGAGACTGAAAAGGCTAGGGTTGTTTTCCTTGGAGCAGAGAAGGCTGAGGGGGGACATGATTGAGGTATACAAGATTAGGAGGGGCATTGATAGGTTAGATAGGAAGAAACCTTTTCCCTTAGCGGAGGGGTCAATAACCAGGGGGCATAGATTTAGGGTAAGGGGCAGGAGGTTTAGGGAAGATTTGAGGAAACATTTTTTCACCCGGAGGGTGGTTGGAATCTGGAACGCACTGCGTGAAGGGGTGGTAGAGGCAGGAACCCTCAAAACATTTAAGAAGTATTTAGATGAGCACTTGAAACGCCATAGCATACAGGGTTATGGACCAAGTGCAGGAATATGGGATTAGAATAGTTGGGTGCCGTATGGCCGGCACAGACATGATGGGCTGAAGGGTCTGTTTCTGTGCTGTATAACTCTATGACTCTTTTACTGATAAGTTTAGATAATAGTATAATAAGTAGAAGCATGGCAGCGCACCTCAGTCCTGTCTAATGCACATCTTTTCATGTCCTGGACAACCACATGTGGAGGAAGTGTTGTCAGCTCGAGGAGCTCACATTCCGAGTTTCAAGCTTGAGCAGTAGCTGGCATCACTGCAGTACACCCAACACGGAAAGCCAGGTGGATGTTTTTGGAGGTGGTCACACCGCAGCTTAAGAGTGTGCAGACAGAGGGGAATAAGTGACTGCCAGACAGTCAAGGAGGATCAGGCAGGTAATGCAGGAGCCCTGAGTGCATCACACTTTTTAGCGAATATTCAATTCCAAGCACTGGTGAGGATGACTGTTCATCTGCAGAATACAGCCAGAGCTATGGCAACAGCACTATGGAAGACTCAGCTGTGCAGAGGAGTGGGGGAAGGAGGAGGTCAGGAAAGCAAAAGTGATAGGGGATTCCATAGTTAGGGAACAGACAGGTGTTTATCGAACACAGATGTGATTCCAGGATGATATGTTGCCGCCCTGATGCTGGAATCAAGAATGTAATTGAGCAGCTGCAAACATTCTGCACAGTAAGGGTGAACTTGCAGAGGTCATGGTCCATAATTTTCTTTTTATTCTTTCATGGGAATGTGGGCATCACTAGCAAGGCCAGCATTTGCGGCCCATCCCTAATTGCCCTTGACAACTGAGTGACTTACTAGGGCAGTTAAGAGTCAACCACACTGCTGTGGATCTGGAGTCACATGTAGGCAGACCAGGTAAAGATGGCAGATTTTCTTCCCTAAAAGGACATTACTGAAACTAGCTTTCAATTCCAGATTTTTATCAATTAATTGAATTTAAATTCTACCAGCTGCCGTCGTGGAATTTGAACTCAGGTTCCGAGACCATTAGCCTGGGACTCTGGATTACTAGTGCAGCTACTCCATGTTTCAGTAATAACTATGCATTCCAAGTATCTATCTGTGCCCTCAGCTCATTTTCCTTATTCACTCGGCTCCTTGCATTGAAGTATATACGACTAATTACTGAACAACAACTTTGTTGTTTATTTTCTAGCCTTTGTTTCCTTGGCCTTCCATTCTTGCTGACTAATACCTCTGCCTTCTATTTCCAGCTTTGCTTCTCTTCCTTCAAAATCTACACTCAGTTTCCCATCCCCCCACTAAGTGAGTATAAACCCTCCCCAACGACACTAGCAAACTTCCCCACCACAATATTGGTACCAACCCTATTGAGGTGCAACCTGGCTGGCTTGGAGATATCCCATCTCTCCCAGAACCACTTCCAATGCCTTAGGAAACTAAAGCCCTCCATCTTGTAAAACCTTCCAGCCACATTCAGTTGCAGTATCTTCCTTTTGCCGTACTCACTAGCATGTGACATGGGAGCTAATCTAGAGATTGCTACCTTTGAGGTCCTACTTTCTAATTTCTTTCCGAGCTCACTAAATTCTGCCTACAGTACCTCATCCTTCTTTGTATCTATGTCATTGGTATTGACAAGGGGAGATAGTGGTGTAGTGGTAATGTCACTGAAATAATCCAAAGGCCCAGGCTAATGCCCTGGGGACATGGGTCCACCACAGCAGTAGGTGGATTTTAAATTCAATTAACTAATAAAATTAATTAATAAATAAAAATCTGGGATTGAAAGCTCAGTAATCAATTACCATCAGTATCAGGACTTGTGCCATGAAGTTATCATCAATTGTCGTAAAAACCCATCTGGTTCACTTTAACATCCTTTACAGAAGGAAATCTGTCATCCTTACCTGATCTAGCCTACATGTGACTCCAACCCCATAGCAATGTGGCTGACTCTCAACAGCCTTTGAAATGGCCTAAAGCCATTCAGTTATTAAGGGCAATTAGGGATGGGCCACAAATGCTGGCCTTGCCACCAACTCCCACATCCCATGAAATTAAAGAATAGCAACTCAACATTCCCGTTTACAGGATGTTCAGAAGAGAAAGAGAGGGGGATAAAAAAAAAAAGGAGGGAGTCATAATATTGTTGAAAGAAACAATCAGAGCTGTGAGGAGGGATGGTATGCTAGGAACATCAAACGAGACCATCTGGGTCGAACTGAAGGAAAAAGGGCAATCACACCACTGGCAGTATAGTACAGACACCCCCACTCCCTGACAACACCACCCCCCTCCCCCACCCCCGCCAGCCAGAAGGAAATAGAAAGGCAAATATGTACGCAAATTGCTGAGAAGTGCAGAAACAATAGGGCAGTAATAGCAGGGATTTCAACCACCCTAATATTAGCTGGGATAAAATCAGTGTAAAAGGTATAAAGGGCACAGAACTCTTAAAATGCATTCACAAGATCTTTTTTAGCCAGTACATAGCAAGGCCAAGGGAACAGGCACTTCTGGACTTACATTTTACAGAATGAAACTGGGCAGGTGGAAGGGGTATCAGTAGGAGAGCATTTTAAATGGGAGTGATCATAAATCAAGTTAGATTTAGCATATGGAAAAGGATAAAGATAGACTAAGAGCAAATGTTTTAATTGGGGAAAGTCCAATTTTACTAAGCTGAGATATTTAGCAAAAGTGGACTGGAAACAGCTACATGAACGTTAAATACGAACATATGAATTAGGAGCAGGAGTAGGCCACTCAGCCCTTCGAGCCTGCTCCGCCATTCAGTAAGTTCATGGCTGAACTGATTACTCCACATTTCCACCTACCCCCGATAACCTTCCACCCTCTTGCTTATCAAGAATCTATCTACCTCTGCCTTAAAAATATTCAAAGACTCTGCTTCCACTGCCTTGAGGAAGAGAATTCCAAAGGCTCACGACCCTCAGTGAAAAAAAAATTCTCCTCATCTCTGTCTTAAATGGGTGACCCCTTATTTTTACACAGTAACCCCTAGTTCTAGATTCTCCCACAAGGGGAAACATCCTTTCCACATCCACCGTGTCAAGACCCCTCAGGATCTTATATGTTTCAATCAAGTCGCCTCTTACTCTTCTAAATTCTAACGGATACAAGCCTAGCCTGTCCAATCTTTCCTCATAAAGACAGTCCGCCCGTTCCAGGTATTAGTGTAGTAAACCTTCTCTGTACTGCCTTCAACACATTTATATCCTTCCTTAAATAAGGAGACCAGTACTCTACACAGTATTCCAGATGTGGTTTCACCAATGCCCTGTATAGCTGAAGCATAACCTCCCTACTTTTGTATTCAATTCCCCTCGTGATAAACGATAACATTCTATTAGCTTTCCTAATTATGTGCTGTACCTGCATTCTAACCTTTTGCGATTCATGCAATTTTTTGAACAAGTGGCATCCCAAATGGTTGTGGAAAGCCCAAAGAGACAGTGTATCCAGACTTGTAAAAAGGAAATTGGCAAAGTTCCACACAAGATTATTCGTTAAACGCAAAGCTGCAGGAATTCAGGGTAAATCCTCGGAATGGGTAGGAAACTGGCAAAGAATAGAAAATGAGTGCTTGTGGTGGAGCAGCCCAGGATTCAGTGTTTGGGCCACAAATATTTTCCAATTTCCATAAATAGCCAGGATTCAAAAACCTCAATTAAAATGAGTAAAATGTGTTGATTTATCATCAAACTGGAATAGTAGGAGGCAGCTGAAAAAATAAACAAAAGTTGGACTCCATATTTAAGCAGATCAAATTTAATGCTGACAAGTGCAAAGCACTGCATAGAGAATGAAGGGGATTGAGTTAAGAAATAATCTGAAAAAGCCTTTGGAATCTTTGTAAACATTTTGCTCAAAATGGCCAACCAGTGCAGAGTAGTAAAGTCAATAGAACACTGACCTACTTAGCCAGAATGGTACAAGAAAGAGGAAGTCATATTCAAACAGCACAGTGCTCAGGTCAGACCACATCTTGAATTAACTTATTTAAATATTTAACATCTTAGGGGTGTGTGAATGCCACAATTTTATCAACAACTTACATTTATATAGTGCTTTTAACATAGTAAAAGATCCCAAGGTGCTTCGCAGGAGCAATATCAGATCAATGGCAGCTTGAAAGCAGTAGCTCTTTAAGTGAGGGGAGAGGAGATTCCATGATTACCCTCTCAAGGGGCCCCACAAGCTTTAAGACTGGTTCTGCCTGTATTTGATGCATACCAACTGGGCCCAGCTAAATAATACATTTTTACATATGGACAAGTTGAAATCCATTTGCCCCAAATTTGCATCATCATATAACCCTCTCCAGTGCGATCACATCCTTCCTATAGTATGGCAACCAGAACTGTACACAATATTTCAGCTGTGGCCTAACTAGCGTTTTATACATCTCCATCATAACCTCCCTGCTCTTATATTCTATGCCTTGGCTAATAAAGGCAAGTATCCCAGATACCCTCCGAACCACCTTATCTACCTATGCTGCTGCCTTCGGTGGGCTATGGACAAGTACACCAAGGTCCCTCTGACACTCTGTACTTCTTAGGGTCCAGAAAATTGTGGGTAGGTACATGTAAATTTATTCGTCGTTGATTTAAATATGTAGATGAAGGTCCTGTCGCCCAGCAGAGGGGGGGGGGGGGGGCCGCCACGAGACCTCATCACCGCCGGAAGGATCGGGCCGGGCCCTCCCGGCATCGAGCTCCATGGCGAGCCTCTGCTGCAACCATCTTCCCGATCCCCCCTCCACGAAGCCTGACGTCGTGGGCTTGGTAACGTTCAGGCGACTATCTTGTAGGTCGCATATATACCTACAAGTATGTGCAAGCACATATATTCAATGATATGGCCAGAACACAAACATGTTACAGGAGCTTGATCAATATCCACCTGTAAATCACCCAGTTCTCAACCCAGGTAAACCAATACTCAACCTATCTGAGAAATGAGGCACTAATGCAATCAGAAATGTTACATTGTGTTCAATACCAGCAATACTGCATTAACCAAGTTATTTGATGTTTTAAAAGTAAGAAATTCTGAAAAATATCTACTCTAATCTAAAAAATGATGAAAATCCAAAAAGAAAATAATGTTGTGGAATAAGTTACCAAAAAAAGACAGGATAATGATGCGGCTCCTCAAGTGATAATTGTTCCAGACCTCTGCTTTAGGGCCAGATGCCCTTTCCTTCCTTTATATCTCTCCTTCAACTCTGAACAAAGGGCACCCAGAAACTACACCCTAATGGTTTCTCATGCAGTTCACACAGTTTGATTGCTAGTGCAATCTCATTGTACACACCAGTTATTAAAGCAAAGAAATCTTTCCAGTTGTGCTCACCTGCAACCTTTTCAGAAGTCACATATCACCACAACAATTAGCCTTTTTTTTTAAAGCTCTTTCACAGTAAGGCAGTATTGAATTTCTAATTAAGTACACATTTTTGCTACATATATACAATAAATTAAAATACACAATTAAAATATTTGTTTTTTAAATGTAACCTTATCTATCAGTATTTCCAACAGTGTTTGTGATTAAAACAATGTAATCAGTTATTTTTTGAGTTGTGAAACTCCCTCCTGTCTGTGCAAAAATGGAAGCACAAGTTCCGAGACATTAAAAAGTTATTATTTCAAATTAAACATGGGATAATCAGGGACTAGGGACCCAAACTTGTCACATTATTTTATGTGGCCTCACTTGTCAAAAAGATTACCAGCCGCCATTGCATTACAAGTAGGTTCAAGAGACAATTGCATGTACTTTTGGAGAGAAAGGGGCTCAGGGATCTAGCACAAGGTTGTTAAGGTGGTGTTGAGGAAAAGTGTCAGGTTTGTTGAGCCCAATTGCTTTTTCCTGTTCCTACCAATTCCAATGCCGTTAACATTCTGATAACTTTAAAATTGTCTTCCCGGAAATACATTTGAAAGGTATAATGCACGATGGGTTATTTAACAAGAACTTACCCGGGCTTCAACATATTTCTGGTAAGCATTTAAAAATATCAGGAATAGGAGTTAATTAAAAATGTAAAGCAGACATCAGGTTAACATGTAAAGGCTTAAAACGTTTTATGAAACACAAGATAGTTTCCAAACAAAGAATGAAGAAAAAAAAGTAAACAGTGAAGGGATGGCATAAAGACCAACTAACTAGGAACAAGGTTCAGGGAAAATTTGTTTAGGAGAAAGCAAATTAATTTGTTTTCCAAAAGAAAAGATGCCACGTAAACAAGAAGCACTCCTTGGGTCTCCAATTCTCTACTTTGCCTCACCAGTGAGAACACCTCAGGCCAATAAGGGCTCGGTGAATAGGTGTTCAGGTTCCTAACATCAGAAAATGTATTCCAAGAGTTTGTTGAGAGCAGACTCTTCAGAACATCTTTCTGAAAAGGATATGTTAAGCCAGGTGGGCTGATTCTAGTTCTGTTGTTTTTAAGTGCTGTGTTTTTTTTAAAGTTATTTTGCTTTTATTATGCATTAGGCTGTTGATGTGTTATTTTCCACCTTTGAAGGTGGTGGGAAAAGCCCACGTATCTTTCAGTAAGTACTGAAATGATGGGCTGCTAACCCAAAAAACAGCAGTAGCAACAGGAACTCGTTTTAGTTCATAAGGCACTCTGTTGCTTATGGAGACTGCCATCTCGACATGAACACAATTGGAAGCCCAAATAGCAATAGCATTTTCATAGAATATTAACACATGAAGATTTCAGCTGGCCTTTTCAGCATACATGAGGAAATAACTAGCTCTGAAATACCTTTTCACCTATGTCAAAATAGGAATAATGTCTCGAACAAGGTACAACACAGCTGCACGAGCCGAAGCTTGAATCTTTGAAACAAAAAAAATGTTTCTCTGTACATTTCTTACCGCAGTTTGTTCTAGTGGTACAACGTGCTGCGTGTAGATTGCCTGAATATCGTTTGCATGGCCTCTTAATGCATTCGCTAAGGCTCCTGCAGGCTGAAAACATGCATATTATTTTTAGACAGTCAAGCTGTAGAAGGGCCTATAAATCATGAACAAGTGCTTTGCATCAAGTATACTTTCCCATGTAGAACTGAATGCCTTTACATGGCATTCAGAATACATGCTGGTTGTCAAACATTTGCAACAATGTTTTTCCGTAAATTTGGGACTTTAGTTTATCAGTAGACAGGCAGGTCTTCTCAGCTGCATGCACCGATTTACAAAGGTTGCAAGATACACAGAACACCAAGAGGATGGACAGAAGTGGACGGCCAAGCAATATTCCAATGGCAGGATTCTAATAGCATCAAAATCATTGCAATTTCTAAATACAATTCATTCCGTCCAGCCTAGAAGCAGAGAACAGAAGGAGACCATTCGTCCTATTGTGCCTATGTCAGCAGTTTGAATGAGCTATTCATTCTACTGCCCTGCTCTTTCCCCATAGCCCTGTATTCATTTTTCTTTTCAAATATTTATCCACTTCCCTTTTAAAAACTACTCCTGCAAAAGCTCCACCACCCTTGCAGGCAATGCATTGCGGATTACAATAACTCACAACAGCCTTTTCATCATTTATTTAAAAATGACTGTACATATGCATTTTAAATTTCCTCTGAATCAATTGTCATTTGTTCACCATCAGTTGGGTAATGGCACAGGACTGAATGATGATGCCAAATGACAGGGCATCAATGCACGTCAGGATCTTTCAGAAATGAATTGTCAAGTAACTTAGCATTGTTCATGTAACAACAACATGTAACATTATGTAACAGCGCAGGGGCTGCACAGTGGCGCAGTGGTTAGAACCGCAGCCTCACAGCTCCAGCGACCCGGGTTCAATTCTGGGTACTGCCTGTGTGGAGTTTGCAAGTTCTCCCTCTGTCTGCGTGGGTTTTCTCCGGGTGCTCCGGCTTCCTCCCACATGCCAAAGACTTGCAGGTTGATAGGTTAATTGGCCATTATAAATTGCCCCTAGTATAGGTAGGTGGTAGGGAAATATAGGGACAGGTGGGGATGTGGTAGGAATATGGGATTAATGTAGGATTAGTATAAATGGGTGGTTGATGGTCGGCACAGACTCGGTGGGCCGAAGGGCCTGTTTCAGTGCTGTATCTCTAAACTAAACTAAACAAAAAACAAATATTTACATAGCACCTTTAATGTAATAAGACATGCAAAGGCATTTCAGAGGCATTATAAAACAAAATATGACATCAAGCCACATAAGATGATAGAAGGGCAGGTGCCCAAAAAACTCCATCAAAGAGGTAGGTTTTAAGGAGTGTCTTAACGGAGGGAAGAAAGTTAGAAAGGTAGAGAGCTTCAGTGAGGGAATTCCAGAGCTGAGGGCCTTGGCAGCTGAAGGCACGGCCACCAATGATGGAACGATTAAAATTAGGGATGCGCGAGAGGACGGAATTAAAGAAGCATAGATATCTCGAAGGGTTGTAGGGTGGGAAGAGATTAGAGATAAGGAGGGGCCAGGCCATGGAAGAATTTGAGAACGACGAGAATGTTAAAAACGAGACGTTGCTTGACAAGGAGCCAGTGTAGGTCAGTGAACACAGGGGTGATGGGTGAACGGGACTTGGTCCGAATTAGGACACAGGCAACAGTGTTTTGGATTACCTCAAGTTTATGGAGGGTAGAATGTGGGAGGCTGGGCAGGATAGCATTAAAATAGTTAAGTCTGGAGGTAACAAAGGCATGGATGAGGGTTTCAGCAACAGAAGAGCTGGGTGGTGCTATGGAGGTGGAAATAGGCACTCTGTGACTGTGTGGTTATGTGGTTGAAAGCTCAACTCAGGGTCAAATATGACACCAAGGTTGTAAACAGTCTGGTTCATCTCTAGCAATTGTCAGGGAGAGGGATGGAGTCAGTGACAAGGGAACGGAGTTTTTGGTGGGGACTTCAGTCTTCCCAAATTGGAAGAATTTTTTGCTCATCCAGTACTGGATGTCGGACAAGCAGTCTGACAAGTTGGAGATGGTGGAGACGTCAAGAGAGATGGTGGTGGTAGTGGTGAAGTAAAGCTTGATGTCATCAACATATTCGTGGAAACTAATATTGTGTTTTCGGATGATGTTGCGGAGGGGCAGCATGTAGATAAGAAACAGGAGAGCGCCAAGGAGAGATCCTTGGGGAACACCAGAGGAAAAGCCATTGATGAAATAGACAAAATGGAACCAGGCAAATGCAGTCCCACCCCGCTGGACGGCGATGAGGCATTGGAGGAGGATGGTATGATCAACTGTGTCAAAGGCTGAAGGTCGAGGAGGAGGAGAGATTCTTTGTCTTTGCCAGTCATATAGGATATCATTTGTGGTTTTGATAAGAGCCATTTTGGTACTGTGGCAGGAGCAGAAACCTGATTGCAGAAATTCAAACATGGAGTTCCCAGAAAGAGGGACACGAGTTTGGGAGGTGACAACACAATTATGGACTTGACAGGAAAGGGAGGTTGGAGATGGGGCAGTAGCTTGCAAGGCAGATTTGAAGGAGAGTGCGACAGAACCTGGGGAAAGAGAACCATTAACAATATCAGATTAACATGGGAACCCAGAAGGGAAGTTGGATTTTCAGTGGTTTAGCGGGAATAGGGTTGAGAGCACAGGAGGCGGGTCTCATGGAGAAGGCTAGGGATAGGAAAGAAACAAGAGAAAGATACAAGTTCGGGTTAGGGCAGGAGGGAGGCTTAGAGTTCAGCCTGGTGGGCTCAGGAAGAGAAACAGTAAACAATATTATTCAGCACATATGTATAAGTACAAAGCAACTCAGACCACAGAAATTTATCAATTAGAATTTTAACATTGTTATTTCACATATTAATGCTCCCATGGGTATTAAAATTATCAAGGGTAGAAAGACCAGTTAAGGAAACTTTTAAGCTAAATATAACTTGAGGAATAAAATACTTCATATTTGTAGAGGTTGAATTGGGGAGCTAAGTATATCCAAAGCACATAGTACTTTTTCTGGTCAGTATACTCGCTACCCGCAGTACTCTGTGTACTTGTACATGCAATTTACATACAAATATTTACAGAAAAGTAGAAACAAATGAAAAGCAGGTTACAGTTGATTATAATTGTTGTATTTTTCTCAGAAAGGAGAATGGATCAACTCAAGAAACCAAATGCCATATGGTGTAGCACTAAACTGCACAGCGCAGGCAAATATTCAATCTTCTGCCAGCAGTAGGTTAACTGATTGCAGCTTGGGTACGAATAATGGTTCACAACTGGCATCATTATGCAAGGGAAGGTGGAGATCTGAAGTAAAGACAATCAATCAGTCAGGGCTCCAGCTCTTTGTTGTTACCCAGCAACCATGCGCACTTGGATGTCAAATATCAAAGTTGTGCTATGATAACTGCCAAGGTCAATCAGCTTGTCCAGGCCAATACTCACACAAGATATTGGGCGAAGCAACAGTTGCTTACTCAGCCTGAGTTGCCACTTTCAAGAGAGGAAAGGAGTGGATGAGAAATCGACAATTAAAACAGCAACCTTGATAGAGAAATTCCTTTTCTTTAAAAATTTAGTGAGGAGACATAATTGCTAATATTAAGGGAGGCAGTGGTGTAATGGTATTGTCACTGGACTAGTAACCCAGAGACCCAGGGTATTGCTCTGGAGACATAGGTTCAAATCCCACCACGGCAGAAGGTGGAATTTGAATTCAATTAATAAATCTGGAATGAAAAGCTAGTCTAATGATGGCCATGAAACCACTGTTGGTTGTCATAAAAACCCATTTGGTTCACTAATGTCCTTTAGGGAAGGAAATCTGCTGTCCTTACCTGGTCTGGCCTACATGTGACTCCAGACCCACAGCAATGTGGTTAATTCTTACATGCCCTCTGAAATGGCCGTGCAAGCCAATCAATTGTATCTAACTGCTGCAAAGTCATAAGGAATTAAACCAGATGGACCACCCGGCATTGACCGAGGCACTGGAAACGACAACGGCAAACCCAGCCCTGTCGACGCTGCAAAGTCCTCCTTACTAACAGCTGAGGGCTTGTGCCCAAGTTGGGAGACCTGTCCCACAGACTAGTCAAGCAACAGCCTGACATATATATGAATTATACCTTACAATGTCCCAGACACCACCATCACCATCCCTGGGTATGTCCTGTCCCACTGGCAGGACAGACTGAGCAGAGGTGGCAGCACAGTGATATATAGTCAGGAGGGAGTTGCCCTGGGAGACCTCAACATCGACTAGAGATCCCGTGATGTCTCATGGCATCAGGTCAAACATGGGCAAGGAAACCTCCTGCCAATTACCAGCTACTGTGCTCCCCCACTCCCCTCAGTTGATGAATCAGTACTCCTCCATGTTGAACGCCCCTTGAAGGAAGCACTGAGGGTGGCAAGGGCACAGAACGTACTCTGGGTGGGAGATTTCAATGTCCATCACCAAGAGTGGCGCAGGAGCACCATTACTGACGAGGACAAGGCTGCGAAACTGGATCTACGGCAGGTGGTAAGGGAACCAACATACATGACCTCATCCTCACCAATCTACCTGCTGTAGATGCATCTGTCTGTGACTGTATTGGTAGGAGTGACCACTGCACAGTCCTTGTGGAGACAAAGTCCTGTCTTCACATTGAGAATACCCACCATCAAGTTGTGTGGTACGACCACTATGCTAATTGGGATAGATTTCGAACAGACCGAGCAACACAAAACTGGACATCCATGAGGCACTGTGGATCATCGGCAGAAGAATTGTACTCAACCACAATCTGTAACCTCATGGCTCGGCATATACCCCATTCTACTGGCATATCTTCTTCTTTGGCCTCCTTATCTCGAGAGACAATGGGTGAGCGCCTGGAGGTGGTCAGTGGTGTGTGGAGCAACGCCTGGAGTGGCTATAAAGGCCAATTCTACAGTGACAGGCTCTTCCACAGATGCTGCAGAAAAATTTGTTTGTCGGGGCTGTCACACAGTTGGCTCTCCCCTTGCGCCTCTGTCTTTTTTCCTTGCAGCTGCTAAGTCTCTTCGACTCGCCACACTTTAGCCCTGCCTTTATGGCTGCCCGCCAGCTCTGGCGAACGCTGGCAACTGACTCCCACGACTTGTGATCAATGTCACAGGACTTCATGTCGCTTTTGCAGAAGTCTTTAAAGCGGAGACATGGACAGCCGGTGGGTCTGATACCAGTGGCGAGCTCGCTGTACAGTGCGTCTTTGGGGATCCTGCCATCTTCCATGCGGCTCACATGGCCAAGCCATCTCAAGCGCCACTGACTCAGTAGTGTGTATAAGCTGGGGATGTTGGCCGCCTCGAGGACTTCTGTGTTGGAGATACGGTCCTGCCACCTGATGCCAAGTATTCTCCGGAGGCAGCGAAGATGGAATGAATTGAGGCGTCGCTCTTGGCTGACATACGTTGCCCAGGCCTCGCTGCCATAGAGCAAGGTACTGAGGACACAGGCTTGATACACTCGGACTTCTGTGTTCCGTGTCAGTGCACCATTTTCCCACACTCTCTTGGCCAGTCTGGACATAGCAGTGGATGCCTTTCCCATGCGCTTGTTGATTTCTGCTTCTAGAGACAGGTTACTGGTGATAGTTGAGCCTAGGTAGGTGAACTCTTGAACCACTTCCAGAGCGTGGTCGCCAATATTGATGGATGGATCATTTCTGATACCTGCCCCATGATGTTCGTTTTCTTGAGGCTGATGGTTAGGCCAAATTCATTACAGGCAGCCGCAAACCTGTCAATGCGACTCTGCAGGCACTCTTCACTGTGAGATGTTAAAGCAGCATCGTCAGCAAAGAGGAGTTCCTTGGTGAGGACTTTCCGTACTTTGGATTTCGCTCTTAGACGGGCAAGGTTGAACAACCTGCCCCTTGATCTTGTGTGGAGGAAAATTTCTTCTTCAGAGGACTTGAATGCATGTGAAAGCAGCAGGTAGAAGAAAAGCCCAAAAAGTGTGGGTGCGAGAACACAGCCCTGTTTCACGCCACTCAGGATAGGAAAGGGCTCTGATGAGGAGCCACCATGTTGAATTGTGCCTTTCATATTGTCATGGAATGAGGTGATGATACTTAGTAGCTTTGGTGGACATCCAATCTTTTCTAGTAGTCTGAAGAGACCACGTCGGCTGACGAGGTCAAAGGCTTTGGTGAGATCAATGAAAGCAATGTTGAGGGGCATCTGTTGTTCGCGGCATTTCTCCTGTATCTGACCAAGGGAGAACAGCATGTCAACGGTCCATCTCTCTGCACGAAAGCCACACTGTGCCTCAGGGTAGACACGCTCGGCCAGCTTCTCGAGCTTGTTTAGAGCGACTCGAGCAAAGTCTTTCTCCACTATGCTGAGCAGGGAGATTCCACGGTAGTTGTTGCAGTCACCGTGGTCACCTTTGTTTTTATAGAGGGTGATGATATTGGCATCACGCATGTCCTGGGGTACTGCTCCCTTGTCCCAGCACAGGCATAGCAGTTCATGCAGTGCTGAGAGTATAGCAGGCTTGGCACTCCTGATTATTTCAGGGGTAATGCTGTCATTCCCAGGGGCTTTTCCACTGGCTAGAGAATCAATGGCACGACTGAGTTCGGATTTTGTTGGCTGTATGTCCAGCTCATCCATGACTGGTGGAGGCTGGGCTGCATTGAGGGCAGTCTCAGTGACAACATTCTCCCTGGAGTACAGTTCTAGATAGTGCTCAACCCAGCGGTCCATTTGTTTGCGTTGGTCAGTGATTATGTCCCCTGATTTAGATTTGAGGGGGGCGATCTTCTTGATGGTTGGCCCAACAGCTCTCTTAATGCCATCATACATTCCTCTGATGTTTCCGGTGTCTGACGCCAGCTGAATATGACCGCATAGGTGTTGCCAGTAGTCGTTTGCGCAGCGCCTGGCTGTTCTTTGTGCAGTGCTTCTCGCTGCTTTAAGTGCTATGGATGTTAGCTCGCTGGGGGTTTTCTTGTAGTTCAACAATGCAATGCACTTAGCGGCTATGACAGGTTCCAGCTCTTCATTATGAGATTGAAACCAGTCTGCATTTCTCTTCGCACTTTTGCCATAGGTAGTCAAAGCTGACTCATAGATGGCATCTCTGATGTGGGCCCACTTGGTCTCAGCATCCCCTGTGGGAGTGTTTTGAAGGGCTGTTACAAGTGAATTTAGAAATTTTTGTAACAGCTGTGGGTGAGAAATTCTGCTCGTGTTGATGTGCGGGTGGCCCTTCTGCTTGGAATGATGCAACTTTTTTGGTTTGAGTCTAATCTTGCTGCACACCAGGGAGTGGTCAGTGTCGCAGTCCACACTGTGGAAGCTGCGTGTGATTTGAACACTGTTTAAGGCGGCTCGCCTTGTGACAATGAGGTCTAGCTGGTGCCAACGACACAATCTTGGGTGCCTCCATGAAACCTGGTGACAGAGTTTAGTGTGAAAGAACGAGTTGGTGATGCAGAGGTTATGATAGGTACACAACTCAAGCAGTCTCTGCCCGTTCTCATTCATCCTTCCAACACCGTAGCGCCCAAGGCAGGAGGGCCATGAGTCATGGTCGGCCCCAACCCTGGCATTAAAGTCCCCCAGCAGGAATAGGTGTTCAGTGTTGGGGATGCTGCTAATGATGTTATGGAGTTCCTCGTAGAACTGATCTTTAGCTTCAGGTGGGGAGCAGAGTGTTGGAGCATAGATGCTGAGTAGCTGTACTGGACCAGAGGTGGTGAGCAGTCGGATGGACAGTATGCGTTCCGAGCCATTTGAGGGAGGCTCTATCATGCTGAGCAAGGAGTTTCTGATGGCGAAGCTCACTCCATGCTGTCTTGGTTCTTCAGAATCCCTGCCCTGCCAGAAGAAGGTGTAGTCTTGCTCTCTTGGAGATCCGCTCGCAGGGAGGTGTGTCTCCCAAAGTGCTGCAATGTCTACATTGAGTCTACTGAGCTCGTTGTTAATGATGGCGGTCTTCCAAGAATCGTTGATTTGTGTAAGGTCTTCTGACAGGCCAGGACACATAGTTCTGAGGAACTCTACTCTAAAATTACCATTGAGCTGGGGGATCAATGCTGCTTCAATGAAGAGTGCAGGAGGGCATGCCAGGAGCAGCACCAGGCTTACCTCAAAATGGCGGTGGACAATTAAACAACTAACCAGAGGAGCTGGCTCCACAAATATCTCCATCCGCCATGATGGGGGAGCCCAGCACATCAGTACAAACGATAAGGCATTTGCAACAATCTTCAGCCGGAAGTGCCAAGTGGATGATCCATCTCGGCCTCCTGCTGAAGTCCCCAGATGCCAGACTTCAGCCAATTCAAGAAACGACTGAAGGCACTGAATACTGCAAAGGTTATGGGGCCCTGACAACATTCTAGCAATAGAACTGAAGACTTGTGCTCCAGAACTTGCCACGCCCCTAGCCAACCTGTTCCAGTACAGCTACAACACTGGCATCTACCAGGCAATGTGGAAAATTTCCAGGTATGTCCTATACACATAAAGCAGAATAAATCCAACCCGGCCCATTACCACCCGATCAGTCTACTCTTGATCATCAGTAAAGTGATGGAAAGTGTCGTCTCAGTTCCATCAAGTGGCACTTGCTTAGCTATAACCTGCTCAGTGACGCTCAGTTTGGGTTCTGCCAGGACCACTCAGCTCCTGACCTCATTACAGCCTTGGTTCAAACACAGAGACATTTACGGCACAGAAGGAGGCCATTAGGCCCATCAAGTCCATACCAGTGCACCACGGAGCTATGCTGTCAGTCCCACTACCCAGTTCGATCTCCTTAGCCGTGCAAGTCTATTTCTCTCAAGTGGCCATCCAACTTCCTCTCAAATATCTATCCAATTCTCTCTTAACTGTTTTTGAACTACCCACCTCACTGGAGAAGCCATTCACCCATCAAACCTGCTCTATCCTCACCTCACATTTACTAAAGGGGGTCCCGTAAATGCATGACATTGCCCCCACTGGGGTTCGGGGGGTGGGGGGGGGGGCGTTGAGATGGGTTGCAACTGAATTGATTGGGGCACGGCTCCCTAAGAATGGTCTCAACAGATTGGAAGTTCACAAATGTAACACTCCTCGAAAGGAGGGAGCGAGAAAATAGGAACAACAGGCTAGTTAACTGGACATTAGTCATCAAGAAACTGCTGGAATCTATTAAGGAACTTTAACAATGCACTTAGAAAAACAGACAAAGTCAACATGGTTTTACAAAAGGGAAATTGTGTTTGACAATTTATTAAAAGAGTTTTTTGAAGATGTAACTCGTAGGGTAGATAAAGAGGAATCAGTAGATGGACATGGACAAAAGAGCTGAACTCATGGTGAGGTGAGAGTGACTGCCCTTAACACCAAACCGAGTATGGCATCAAGGAGCCCTAGCAAAACGAGAGTCAACGGGAAATCGGGGGAAAACTCTCCACTGGTTGGAGTCATACCTAGCGCAAAGGAAGATGATTGTAGTTCTTGGAGATCGGTCATCTCAGCTCCAGTACATCACTGCAGGAGTTCCTCAGGGTAGTGTCCTAGGTCCAACTATCTTCAGCTGCTTCATCCTCCTTCAATCATAAGGTCAGAAGTGGGGATGTTTGCAGATGATTGCACAATGTTCAGCACCATTCGCGACTCCTCAGATACTGAAGCAGTCCGTGTAGAAATATAGCAAGACCTGGACAATATCCAGGCTTGGGCTGATAAATGGCAAGTAACATTTGTGCCACACAAGTGCCAGCCAATGACCATCTCAAACTAAGAGAGGATCTAACCATCTCCCCATGACATTCAATGGCATTACGATCGCTGAATCTCCCACTGTCAGCGTCCTGTGAGTTACCATTGACCAGAAACTGAACTGGAGTAGCCATATCAATATCATGGCTACAAGAGCAGGTCAGAGGCTAGGAATCCTGTGGCGAGTAACTCACCTCCTGACTCCCCAAAGCCAGTCCACCATCCACAAGGCACAAGTCAGGAGTTTGATGGAATACTGTCCACTTGCTTGGATGGGTGCAGCTCCAACAACACTCAGGAAGCTCGATACCATCCAGGACAAAGCAGCCTGCTTGATTGACACCCCACCCACAAACATTCACTCCCTCCACCACCGATGCACAGTAACAGCAGTAAATACCAGCTACAAGATGCACCGCAGCGACGCACCAAGGCTCCTTAGACAGCACCTTCCAAACCTGCAACCTCCAGCACCTAGAAGGACAATGCATGGGAACACCAACGACTGCAAGCTCCCCTCCAAGTCACACACCGTCCTGACTTGCAACGATATCACCGTTCCTTCACTGTTGCTGGGTCAAAATCCTGGAACTGCCTTCCTAACAGCACTGTGGAGTGCAGTAGTTCAAGAAGGCAGCTCACCACCACCTTCTCAAGGGTAATTAGGAATGGGCAATAAATGCTGACCTAGCCAGCGACACCCACATCCCATGAATATTTTCTTTTCTCAATGCATGATTAGTTTGCAACCACAATAGGCATTTTACAAAAACCATAAGCAGGTAATCAAATATCACCATTGGGAATCAACATGGAATGAATTTTTCAGCAAGTGTTCACGCAGTTGTATTACTTAATCAGAATTACATTTTGCTTTATAGCATAGTATTGACATTTGGAATGTTTATTTAAGAATCCACAAGCCTCTGCTGTAATAAAGAAACAAAGCTTTGCTCCTGAATGGCATAAAAGCAGTCACAAATCAGTACTTTCTGGAACAGGCCCAAGGTAATACGAATGATGTCAGGATATACATATACTACTCTATAAAATGTAGTTTCACCAAATGAAAAAAAATTATTCACATGGAAAATTTACATGCACAAATTATGAAATTCAGATGAACAAAGTCAGCTACATAAAGAATTGTTAAACAGACTGAAAAAAATTAGGTTAATTGCATCACAATTAATTTTAATTTGAAGTTTGTCAGTTTAGGTGTCAAATAAATAAACCACAAGAATCTGCGAGAGTGCCTCTATGTGCATGTACAACAACGAGCACCTCTCTCCCTCTCCCTGCTGTCTCTCCCCAGTTGTATGTGGCCAGCTTCCAAGTTCAAAACTTACCAATGCATTTGCTTTAGCCTCTAGATCATTTGCAAATGTGCGAAGATCCACCATAGTCACACTTTTCTTGAGCTGAACATTTAAGAAAAATAAACATTGAAGTGAATTTATTGGATAGTGCTAAAATGCACACTTGCAGAAAAGCAATGATGTCTGCTTGATGGTAAGTTACACTATGGGAGTTATATAAAGTTGTGTGGCATAGAAGATTTAAGAGCTCATTTCTTGAGTTTTACATGTCTTCCATATAAACGAATTATAATCTACTCTGGAATTCTACTCCACTATCTAGTATAGGTCACAGGTACCAACGCATGTTTCATTCAAGTAGGAAAAATCACAATGCCTTTTTGAGCAGGGGAACATGGTGATTTTAAAATCAGTTTCACAAAAAGTCGGAGATCACCAGAATACTCAGCATCTGAGCTCATTTTAAGAAAGACTGAATGCAGGGAGATTTGCTCGTTCTGTTGGGGAGGGTTTAAACTAGCTTGTCAGGGGGATGGGAACCTGAGGGGTAGCTCAAATTGGAAGGAAGTAAAGCTGGTAATAGGAGGTAGAAAAGTAGCAAGCGACATTAGAAGGCAGGCGAAACAAAGGACAGCATCAACTCGGCTTAGAATCCAGAATAATGTCAAGACAACAAAGTTAAGGGCACTCTACCTGAATGCACGCAGCATTCGCAACAAGGTAGATGATTTAAAGGCCCAAATAGAGGTAAATGGGTATGATCTCATTGCCATTATGGAAACATGGCTCCAGGGTGACCAAGACTAGGAACTGAATATTCAAGGATATCTGACATTTAGGAAGGACAGGCAAAAAGGAAAAGGAGGTGGTGTTGCACTGATAATAAGGGATGGGATCAGTACTTTAGTAAGAGAGGATCTCAGATCGGAAGAACAAAACGTTTGGGTGGAGCTAAGAAACAGCAAGGCGCAGCAAACATAGGTAGGAGTTGTTGAGAGGCTACCAAACAGTAATGGTAGTGTGGGGCATGGTATTAATCTGGAGATTAGAGAAGCATGTAGCATGGGTAATACAGTAATCACAGGTGACTTTAATCAGCACATAGACCAGGTAAACCTAATGAGCACTAATGCTGCAGAGGACGAGTTTCTGGAGTGTGCTAGGGATGGTTTTCTAAAGCAGTATGTTGAGGAACTGACTAGAGAACAGGCTATTTTAGATCTAGCATTATGTAATGAGATGGGGCTAACTAATAATCTTGTAAAAAAACTTTAGGGAGGAGTGACCATAATATGATAGAATCTTACATTATGGTTGAAATTGAGGTAGTTCAATCTCATGCCAGGGTGTTAAATTTGAACAAAAGAAATTATGACGGTATGAAGGGCAAATTTGCTGAGGTGGATTGGAAAAATACATTAAAAGGTATGACAGTACATAGGCAATGGATAGTCTTTAAAGAAATATTACATAGTTTACACCAACTATACATTCCTTCAAGGCACAAAAACCCCAAAAGTAAAGGCAGCCAAGCGTGGCTAACAAAGGAAGTTAAGGATTGTATATGATTAAAAGAAAAGGCCTATAAAGAGGTGTAAGGGAAAAAGATGGATGCTAAGCGAAAGGAAGAAATACTAACAGGGGCAACTAATAACTTGGTCAAAGAGGTGGGTCTTAAAAAGGAGTGAGAGGAGCAGAGGGGCTTAGGAAAGAAATTACAGAGCTTGGGACCTACATCACAGAAGGAGTGGCACCAATGGTTTGGCAAAGAGGTGGGAGATATACAGCAGACAAAATCAGAGGAAAGGTGAATTTGGGTGGTTGCAGTGCACAAGGAGGTTACAGAGATACAGTGTGGCATGACTATATAGGATAGATGCAGAGGCAGAGAACTTTATATTTGAGGCATTAATTTTACAGGTGTGAAAGAAGAGATTATTTTATTTTTAATAGATAGCTTCCTTGGATATGAAACAATCTTTAACTAAAACCCTATTGGTTAGGTGAACGCTTAAAATTAAATTAAGTCTTTGGATTCAGTAGATGATATTTTAACATCACTTTAAAAAAAACTAGCGGCACCATCAGCTCTACCTGTAATTCATTTGAATAGCAATGTCACTGACATCAGGTAAGATGGAATTGTTTATAATTTCAAGATAGCATAATTAGGAGATTTGATTAAAAAATGTATGCAATTCAAGGAAAACAATATTTTCTAGCTGGTACCATGTTTTATCGCCTAGGAAAGTAAAAGAATTAAAAAGTATTACCTCAATGAAGTAGGCAGTATAATTAATTTGGTCAATGCCACTGTCAGCGAAATCATGAAGGCTCTTTTTTGCCTCGTCATCCAGTATTACTATAGTACTTAAGTTCACATCAATATTTCTGATTTTGTCGGTCAGATACGTTGAATGCTGAAAAATAATTATTGCCATAAAAAGTAAATTTGAACTTCTTTCACAGATCCCATAATTTTTGATCTGTTCACATAAAAAATCTTACACTATTGAAAGCTGCAGTCACATAATCAATGTCTATGTACACTGTCCTTGCTTTGTCGAGACAGGCATCGTATCTCCCAAACTGCTACTAAGCAAAAACATTCCAAAAATGAACATTTTGAGCTTCAGGTATTTGGCCCAGCTACAGTTGACAATCTCTGCTACATTATGTTGCAAGTTGAACATAGTATACATTCATGCATTTCCAGAGCTTTTATCATGTCGATCAAGGTATTAAATTAAGTGTTTCTGCAAACTGTTGTGATGTATTATCTTAAAAAATGAGTCGTTCTAAATTTGATTGGCTAGTTGTGATACTGGTTAATGGTCTAAAGTATGACTGAGGGGATGGAGTAAGCACAGGCTGACAGTGGCCCACAACTTCCCAGCATAGCTGGTTTGGCTGCTGTGCATTTGAGAAAATTGATTGAGGTATGCATGGTGCTTATTTTCTGGTGCAGGAATTAGGAATTAAAATCAAGGCCCATGTTCCTTTTACAAATCCTAATTTAAAACTGCATGGTCAACATAAATTTCAATCACTCAATTAAGTGTTTTGAAACTGAAAACAAGTTTAATTATGTTGACACGAACACAGTTTACTTCACCAAGTGTCGAAACCTGAGGCATATTGTCATAGTCAATGAAACCCTCAAGTAAATAAATGCAGTCACGGGTGGACAAAGTAAGAGAAAAAGGCCATTTTAAAATTCACTTCGAAAATACTTCTTCGTAGGCAATCTATGGAAAGCATTTAATCTAATCGCATCCCCACAGCAGCACCCCACCCCCCACCACCCCCTTTTCCAGATTGATGCAGGAAAACAAACGTAAAAAAATACAGGTCTCTGGTCAACAATTCAGTTGTGAAGAAGTGTTTCTCGCCTCAAGTGCTGCAATGGTAAGATAGGCTTGCGTTTACCACTTGCTGAGTTACTGATCATAGCAGTTTATGGTTGCAGGGTGCTGAATGAAAGTCTATCACTTCCTTATTGGAAAACCAAAAAACAAATTTAAGTAAAAGAAAATCTGGCTGTAGTTGTTATTGTGCACTAGCTGCCACCTAGTATCAAAGCAGCCCTATTTAACATATAAGTGAAATGTAGAAGAATCAATCCTAAGAGGCAAGATGAAATATTCTCAATGGAGCTAGCACAGAACATCTTGTGTTAGACAACCTTTTGCTCCATATAAAGTCCGAACCCCATTTCACCAACAGCAAAAACTGCAACATAAGGTGTGGAAAGGCAACAAAAGATTTTTTAAAAACACAAGGTTTTGATGCCTTTATCTCCACAACCACAAAGCTCATCATCTCTTTTCAACGTCCTGAAATATTCTTTGAAGAATTGCTAAATAAAGGAAACCAAGCAGAATTTTTCCAGCCAAGTGGAGGCAGGTTCCAGTGCATGTGGGGTAGTAAAGTCCCTGAAATTGACTCCGGGTCGGGATCCCGACATCATCCCGCCCTTTTCTAGCTTTCCCTGGGGCAGACTCTGAGCTGTGAGTCCAGTGAGGACTTCCCCACTCAGCGACCCCGCCCCCCGCCCCCCCCCCAACCCTTGGGTCTGGCGGGAAAACAACTGAGCCAATTAAAAATGCAACTAAAAGCTTTTTTATCCACGAATTCCTTCTTTGCCAAGAGTATATGGCTTCCACGCTGTGTACTTGCCTGATTGACCATAGCAAGGTGAGACAAAGTGGGAACAGCTTCTTCAGTGAAACTGTCAAGGCTTTGATCAGTTACACTGAAGAGCTGCGGCCATGGTCATTGACAGACTGCTGGTCAAAGCACTCGCAGAGAGTGTACTTTCAATGCTTGACATGTGACTGCAACTTCTTGGAAGACACTTCACCTACCTTATGCTGCATTTCCCTGCTGCCAGCCTTCACCATAGTATGGTAGCAGATTATGAAGTTCCACCTTCCACCTCTGCTGAGGGGCAAGAGAAGAAGCCACACTACCACCATCAGCTCCAGCAGCAGCAGCAGAATCAGCACCAGCTGCCTTCTTCTCAGGGATCTGCCTCTCCACAGGGCAAAAGGGATGGACACAGAGATTCAGGTGGAAGGAGGTGAGATGTCTGAGCACCAGTGCCTCAGGAGGCTCAGACTCTCACGGCACGTCACTGCTGACATCTGCAGTCTCCTCGAACAAGACCTCCTTACCAGTGTACCAGGTGGGCACACACTGCCAGTGGCCGACAAGGTGCCAGTTACTGGAGGGCCACCTCTGACAAGGTGCCTGTCACTGGAGAGCCACTTCCCAGGCCCCTGCTTTTTGCCAAGTTGCGCCCTCTCTTCTCCTTCAAGGAAGAACTCAGAGAGATGCGAGTACCTGTAAAGGCTCATGTGGAAAGTGATTGTGAGGCACGGGTGCAGAGGGCAGGAGGCTGAAGTTGAGTAAGGGTTATTGGCTGTTCGGATGGGGATATGAGGTGCCTGCAGAGGAATGAGTGCAGCTGCAAGCTGTGTTGACCTGAGGAGTGCTTTGCAGGAGAAATGCTGAGCAAGTCAGGGTTTTGGGTTGGTACCTGAATGTGTTATGCTACTCACCTGCCATATCATCCCAAGGTCTGGATACTCTTGGTGCACTGTCTCCAGTTTGGAAGGACATTTCTTCTGCTGACTTCCTAAGCCACTTCCGTCCACGCCTACTCATTTGGAGAGAGTGTCCATCTGCCTCCCGTACTGGAGAGAGTGCACCTCAATGTAGCCACTCAGATCCCGCAACAGGGCCTCCAGGAGAGTGAAAGACCTGGGGTGGGGGGGGGGGGGGTGGGGGGGGTGGAAGTGAGGGCACGGATAACCTTCCCAGGTGTCCTTTCCATTCCTGTGGTTGCCTCAGCCTCAAAGATCCAAGTGCTAGAGAACCATTGTAACTCATGTCATGTTCCCTTTAATTAGATATCCTTCCTTTGACAGAATAGATGTGCCATCACACCTGCCCTGGGGAGCCTGGAAACGGGAGGCTGTCATTGCTCTGGGAAAGAGCCTCTGAAAGCTCGGCCATTCGTATATCGGGTTCCCAATCCAAAAATGGTCCTGCCATTCTGGCAGGGACTAAATGGAGAAGATTCTGCCATCTATAAATTATTTTGCCCAGAGATGACGCCAATATTTTTACTTACTCTACTGAGTTTTACACTGTCAACGTTGAATAAATGTTGTAGCTGAAAAGCTGAATATACTCCTTCATTTTTGCGGCATTTGCTGTATAAAATTAAGAAAAGCTGATTTAGTGCTCACACCTCAACTGCTTTCTATAATATATATGACACACATAAATGGCTGTGAAATAGTATGGGTAACAGTTATCATTCTTGAGGTGTACGCTGCTGCATTTGATCTATTAAGATGGATGGCATAGTGGAAAAGAGTGGTAAAATAATATTTCCACTTCAATGTCATACAAATTTGAAGGAGTAAAAAAGCTATAGAATTGAAACCATATGGGATAGAGCTCCTCAATAGTGCCCCTTCCGAAATAGTGCCTTATGGGAAAAAAACAATAGTAAATACACTAATATAGTCCTTGGATGCAATTAGTTAATACTGCTACAGATAACTAGTTAGATCTGGCACAAAAGTGTCCATTTTCCCCTATGTAAATGTTACACTTTTTTAATATTTCCAACACCAAGCCATCCAACAACAACTTTCTTTTAACACCTTTAATGTAGAAACATGTCCCAAAGTGCTTCACAACTGACAGAAGCAACCCAGCTAAGTTGAAAGACCCCAAGAAGATACTGGAGAAATTGCTGATTTCTTCATCCAGGAGTCAGTGCCCTTCTGTGCCAAAGGCACTTTTAATGGCTTTATCAGCACCTTGACATGAGGTTTTCTGATTCAGTAATCCTGGGGTGGCAAAGGGAGGCACAGCCAATAGCTTCAGATTTCCCAAGTTTGGTTTGAGTTAATTGGAGAAAAAAAAATCATCTGGAGTTGCACTCCTGGTCAATGTTTAGTGATCCTTACATATGGAGGTACTGTACCAAGACAGAATTGGGATTGGCTACAATATCCTCTACTATTGAATAGCCTGCCAAAGCATATTGTCCAATCTCACATGTGAAGAACAGGCACATGACAAACCTGGATCCCTACCCCTGCCAAGTCTACACCTTTTAGAGAAGGTGGCAAGGAGAAAAATGGGAGCAAAGTATTTTTTTCCCTCAAAACAAGCATTATAAGCTAGCAATAGACTGTAGTATCTGACCTGTATACACTCTGAAAAGTGAGGTTTATGTTGAGTTCAGAAAGCAGAAACCCAGAAAGGAAATGTTTCCATTGTGAGTTCAACAAATAGGGAGTATCCAGAACCTTAAATGTACAAAAATAACAGATTTAGAGAAAAACACAAGAACACTGATTTTCCAGACATCGTGGCCAGAGTATTACGCCACCCCAGCGAGTCGGATGGTGGCGGGGGAATGGTGTAAAATGGAGCGGGAGGCCTCCCTGACCCGCTCCCGCCCTACTTTTTGTAGGACGGCGGGGCGGAAAACAGGCCGCCCGCCCCAGGTCAATCAAGGCCCTTAAGTTTCCAATTAACGGCCACTTAAGGGCCTTCGCCCGCCTCCACGGAGATTTTACCTGTGGCAAGTAGGCGTCCTGGAGCCGGAAAAGGCTGCCCGCTGAAAGTTGTCAGCCGCTCTGCGCCCGGGGGTGGGGGGGGGGAAGGGGGGGGGGTGGGGAGAGGGGTGCCTGACAATCGGGCACAGGATTGAGGGCCGCCCCTGCTTCCCCAACCACCCCCAGGACCCAAGAGTGGTAGAGAAATGGGTGGAGCAAAGAGATTTTAAGGCCTAAATATATAATTTTCTAATAAAAGGGCCTCAAATTTTGCAAAAAATAGCAAAAGTGAATAAAATCGGAAATTCCATCTTTACAAAGCTCTTTTACTTTACCTTAAATAAACTGTTGTCTTTTAAAGATTGACAAGCGAGTTTTTCTACATTTCCACCTGCAATGAAAGTGGCCAAAACTACCAGCATCAAAAGCCAGGAGAAGATGAAGCTGACCCCAACTCCACTGAAAGAAATGACAATTAGATTTTAAATATGTTTATAGAATTTCAAAATTCACATTGTAATGAATGCTGTTACCCCAAAAGTTACACATTACATGCATTTGTCAAGCTCTGGGACTGCAGTATTTGAAATATTTTGTCATAATAAGTTATTACGCTAAAAGAAAGTTGCCTCCAGTGTTTGATACACAGCCTCTTGTGGTTGGAGAAGCATGTTGGTCAAAGCCACAGGATCCACAAAGCAAACCCAGATAGTTGAAAGCAAGGATAAGTACCACTGAACAGCAGAGTGCAACACTGGCAAGCCATCTATAAAAGGACACATATGCTGAAATCACTTGTTTTTAATTGCTGCAGAAATAAGCTTTCATTGCAAATGCTTAAAACTGAACAAAATGGAGATCGGGCAATGTCCAGTTTTAAAACCTGTGTAGAGTGGTGCAAGTCATTTAGTGGGACTGTAAGTAAATCTAAACGCATACTGATCCTTGGTTACTTCTGTTTTATTTGAAACCTTGTGATACTGAAACAATAATATGATACACTTGATTCCTCTCTCATTGAGCAACAAATACATTTGGAAACTTATAAGATAGGTTTAAGTTATCAAAATAAGGTGCAAAACATTTTGCAAATAATTATAAGAACAATGAACAGTACAGCACAGCAACAAGCCATTCGGCCCTCCAAGCCTGCGCCGATCTTGATGCCTGCCTAAACTAAAATCTTCTGCACTTCCGGGGTCCATATCCCTCTATTCCCATCCTATTCATGTATTTGTCAAGATGCCTCTTAAACGTCTCTATGGTACCTGCTTCCACCACCTCCCCCGGCAACAAGTTCCAGGCACTCACCACCCTCTGTGTAAAGAACTTGCCTCGCACATCCCCTCTAAACTTTGCCCCTCTCACCTTAACCCTATGTCCCCTAGTAACTGACTCTTCCACCCTGAGAAAAAGCTTCTGACTATCCACTCTGTCCATGCTGCTTATAACTTTGTAAACCTCTATCATGTCGCCCCTCCACCTCCGTCGTTCCAGTGAAAACAATCAGAGTTTATCCAACCTCTCCTCATAGCTAATGCCCTCCAGACCAGGCAACATCCTGGTAAACCTCTTCTGTACCCTCTCCAAAGCCTCCACGTCCTTCTGGTAGTGTGGCGACCAGAATTGCACGCAATATTCTAAGTGTGGCCGAACTAAGGTTCTGTACAGCTGCAGCATGACTTGCCTATTTTTATACTCTATGCCCCGACCGATGAAGGAAGGCAAGCATGCCGTATGCCTTCTTGACTACCTTATCCACCTGCGTTGCCACTTTCAGTGACCTGTGGACCTGTACGCCCAGATCTCTCTGCCTGTCAATACTCCTAAGGGTTCTGCCATTTACTGTACACTTTCCACTTGCATTAGATCTTCCAAAATGCATGTTTTAATTATGTTTAAGCTTTTTCAAAAAAATGTCAATGTTGGAATCTTATAATGAATATGTTGATGCTATTGTATTAAAGGTAAGCTTGAAAGAAAAAACCTACCTGTAGAAATCATATTTTTCCAAATATGGAAGGTACTCAAGAAAGTATCTCTGACCCTGATTGAGATATGCAGTAAAAGTATTGAGCATATCGTGAATAATAGGCTCCTTGCTCAAACTTGAAATGATCTCTTCAGCTTCACTTAGTACACTCTTTACATCTGAAACAAAGGACAAATAATACAAATCTGCACAGCTACATGTGTGCACACTTCGTTAACTGTGTCAATTCTGTTATAACTGTTGACTGAAACAGATGGAACAGGCTCACAAAAATGCACTATGCACCATGATAAAGAGCACATCTTTTTATTGCCATGTACAAGTATACACTTTTTTTTTTAAAACAAGACTGGTCCAGAAGGTTCGAATACATGGGATCCAGGGTGAGCTAGCAAATTAGATACAAAATTGGCTTGGTGACAGGAGGCAGAGGGTGGCAGTGGAGGGATGTTTTTCAGATTGGAGGCCGCTGACCAGTGGTGTGCCACAGGGATCGGTGCTGGGTCCTCTGTTGTTTGTCATATATATTAATGACTTGGATGTGAATGTACAGGGCATGATTAGTAAGTTTGCAGATGACACCAAAATTGGTGGTATAATGGACAGTGAAGAAGGTTGTCTAAGGTTACAACAGGATATAGATAAACTGGGAAAGTGGGCAAGGGATTGGCAAATGGAATTTAGCGCAGACAAGTGCAAAGTGATGCATTTTGGGAAGTTAAACCAGGGCAGGACATATTCAGTGAATGGCAGGGCCCTGGGGAGTGTTGTTGAGCAGAGACCTTGGGGTGCAAGTACATAGTTCCCTGAAAGTGGCAACACAGGTAGACAGGGTGGTGAAGGAGGCGTATGGCATGCTTGCCTTCGTCGGCTGAGGCACTGAGTACAAGAGTTGGGACGTCATGTTACAGTTGTACATAATGTTGGTTAGGCCGCATTTGGAGTACTGTGTGCAGTTCTGGTCACCGCACTACAGGAAAGATGTGATTAAGCTAGAGAGGGTGCAGAAAAGATTCACAAGGATGTTGCCTGGTTTGGAGGGCTTGAGTTATAAAGAGAGATTGGATAGACTGGGGCTGTTTTCCCTGGAGCGAAGGAGACTGAGAGGGGACATGATAGAGGTATATAAAATTATGAGAGGCATAGATAGGGTAGATAACCAGAGTCTGTTTCCCATGGTATGGGTGACTAAAACTAGAGAGCATAGATTTAAAGTGAGAGGGAGGAGGCTTAAAGGGGATCAAAGGGGTAAATTTTTCTCAGAGAATAGTGGGTATCTGGAATGAGCTGCCAGAAGAGATGGTGGAGGCAGTAACAGCAGCAACATTTAAGAGGCATCTGGACAGGTACTTGAATGAGAAAGGCACAGAGGCATATGGAATTAATGCAGGCAGGTGGGATTAGTATAGATAGGCATTATGGTCGGCATGGACGCGGTGGGCCGAAGGGCCTGTTTCTATGCTGTACGACTCTATGACTCCATAACAGCAAAAGTGCATAGTAAACACAAGCTAATACATTACCAACACAATGAGACAATGCCAGTGAGCATTTATGTAAGGCTTCTATGGAATTGGTCATACGAACATAGGAATTAGGAGCAGGAGTAGGCCATTTGGCCCCTTTGAGTCTGCTGCGCCATTTAATAAGATCATGGCTGATCTAATTGTGGCTTCGACTCCACTTTCTTGTCTACCCCCGACAAACTTTGACTCTCATTAGTCAAGAACTAATCTACCTCTGCCTTAAAAATATTCAATGATCCTGCCTCCACCGCTCTCTAGGGAAGAGTGTTTCAAAGACTCAACCATCAGAGAAAAAATTTCTCCTCATCTCCATCTTAAATGGACAACCCCTTATTTCTTAAACTGCATCCCCTAGTTCTAGTCTCTCCCATGAGGCTCAACGTTAATAAAGTTCGGGATCGGAATAAAAGTTTATTTTGGGGGGAGGGGGCAATTTATATATTGAGTACTCATTGCGGGGTGGAAAAGGGGATTCAAAGTCATATTTAAATTATAAATCTTATTTTTTGGAGACATGACCTTTAAAAATTTAAATCTAACTGAAGGACTTTAAGCCCTTTAAAAATGGCGCCACGCCTGCGCGATGGCACTGGGCACCGGGCGCTGTTGCCATGGACGGAGCGCCTACCTCCTCTACATAATCGGGGGCGGGCATTCCACCCCCTCCATGTTAATGAGCCACCACGCAAAAATATCGCAACGGCTCCCCAGTGCACATCTTGCGCCTGCACTGTGCTGTTTTTGAAGCTGTAAAAATTCAGCCCAGTGAAAGAGCTTTATACAGAGTATAGGGATTAGTTTGCCATCACAAATGGACAGTGACTAACATTTTAAATTCAGTAGAAATTCAGTTTTTCAGAACATAAAAAAGAATTATTGTAGCTTCTGCAAATAGATTGCTGAGATTAGAAAACTCTGGTGCATTACAGGAAAAACACACAAAAAGGCACACTATGTTATTGTATTTACATACTGTGCTTAGATTTTGCTTAAACTTACAAGGAAGTGCTGCAAAATTGAGAAGATGTTGTTGTAAACAAGAGAAACACACCAGAAAAAAGGTTCAGTATAAATGAATTGAAAAACAATTCTAAAACTTCGCACTCTTCTGCATGCACACATTTCTCTTTCAGCAAGCTAACAGTTAAGCTATTGTTTATTTAAGAAAAAGAAATTTATGCACAAAATCAAAAACACAGAGGATTTTTCTATAGCTGTACCTGATGTAAAGGATTTGGTTTCATTCTGAAGCACTTCTGGAGTATTGTTAAATGCTGAATGTCCCTAAAATTATAGAAGTAGATTATTAACATATGAACCAACAGTGCAAACAGATTTTTTTTTTTATTTTATCCTCAGTAGCTCCAGCAAAAATAATGACGATAAAATTTATCATTGGCAAAAAATCCAGTGGAGAAATAAGGAGAATCTGAAAAGAAAAAAAACCATGAATCATTACAATCTGGGATTCACCACTTGAAAGGTTGGTGGAAGCAGATTCAAAACCAGTTTGGACAAGACATACCTGAGTTTTCCAAGTCACACACCAATCTAATCTGTAAATATAACGGTCATTCCTTCACCATGGCTAGAACTCCCTACCTAACAGCACTGAGACAGTACCCTCATTGGAAAGACTACAGCAGTTCATGGCAGCAGCACAGCACCCCTTCTCAAAGACAATTAAGAATGGACAATAAATGCTGGTCTTGCCAGCGAAGTACAAATTCCAAGAAGGAATAAATATGAAAAACACTTTAAAAAGGGAATTGGATTTTTCCTGAAAAAGGAGAAATTTGCAAGGCTATAGGGAAAGAGGTGAGTGGGACTAATTGAATAGCTCTTTCAAAAAGCCAGCACAGGCATGATGGGCTGAATGACCTCCTTCTGCCTTGTATAATTCTATGATGATAATTCAACTAAGTTCATTATTATTAGTTCACCTGGGTCATCCTCTTCTGACTGATGAATGAATGTCTTTTCAGTCTCAAAGGAGATATTTTATGAACTACATGTTGTCAGTTTTACATCATTTCCTAATGGCTACCACAAAGCTAGGCATGACTTAGCATAAATTAGCTATCTCACTCCGATCATTGTTTACTCATTGTTTAAGCATAAACCAAATTTATACACAAATTAAATGCAGAAATTAAAGCAGATGGCTGGTGTGGAAAATTATGAGATTCGCATTGGCTCTGTAGGATGTGGTCTGCTGAGCATTTTGTTGGGCTTGAATGGGGAAGATTTCTCCATGCAACTAGCTGTACGACTATTAACCTGAAAGTGCTTCATATTGACATTAGCTGCCAATACATTCTCACCCTGAAGAGCATGGAAGCTCACAGATGTTTTTATTTTTTTTTAAATATACCTTTACTGTAATTGTTCAATGGTGTGAAATACTGCATTGATGTACTAGCACAAGACAACACTAAGTTTTAATACAATTTCCATATGTTCTGCTTTAAACTAGGTTACTTCTTGAAGCTGAGCAGAGGTAAGACAGTTTAGATCACTGTATGGTACTCTTGTACAGCCACTAACAGATAGCACAGGTTACCTGACTGCCATCTCAGGTACTGGTATAAACTCTCTTTGCAGAGAGATGAGAAAGAGACATGGTGGTGAAGAATGCAAGACGTATTGTACAGTAATTTTCTGAAGGAGTGAAACTACAGTATTTGCCATTAGTTAAGATTTTCCCTTGCACGTTTAAGATTTTACATTTTTTTGTGTGGGAAATTGGTGAAAGTGGGAGCTGAAAACATTGCAGTGAGGGAACTGGGCATCTAGGACATGAGTGAACAGGACAAGCAACTGAACATCTCCTTAACCAATCAGACTGAAGGATTGTGAAACACTGTTGCACCACAATATTGCTGTGAACAGATGTGGCCTCGCTAACGATCAACTATCATTCAGATGGGGGATGGGGTATGTGGGACAGTCCAAGGCAAGATAACTTAGCCATTCTATTGAAACCCCAAACATGCATGGTAACTCCCAAACCAATGTTTGACTGGGTATTTGTTAGAGAAAGGGGGAAAGGAATAGAAGATTTGTTTGATATCCTTCAATTAATAATTGTTGCATGATATGGATTTTGTGTGACACTTAGGGCTGCATTTTGTTCTCTTGTTGGAGGTGGGTTCGGTGGCGTGGGGGGTGGAGAATCCCCACGGAGCTGTCAGCCACGAAACATGGCGCCATACCACAGTGTGCCAATTTCGTTGGAGGCGGGGAAGTACTGTGGCGATACTGATGCTCCGACGCATCAACATTGTCATTTAAATGTTGTAAATGCTGCTTTAAATAAATTTGAATCTAATTCACTGAAATTCAACAAAGGTTTCTCAATTTTCTGGTTGACATGCAGCACTCACGTGCTTTCAATTTTGCGACTTTGAAAAGCTGGCGCCACCAAGACAAGAGTCCTCGGAGCTGTGAAAGGGCAGGTAACCTAACCAGAGCAGCACAGGGGAAGTGGGTTGACAGCAGCCACTGCCGCTATGCTGAGTGTCCAAGGGACTGGTGTGTGAAAGGGGGAATTCTGCAAGAGGCTTGTATGTAAATGGGGGGGGAGCTCTGGAAATTATTCAAATCAGAGTTCCACTCATTAACTGTGATTAAATTTTCATGTAAATGGAGCAACCAGAATGTAAGACGCAACATTATTTTCCACTTATTACCATTAAAACAAATGTGCACGTCTGCATTAAAATTAACATAAATCAAATCCACTAGCAGCATACAGATTATACATTAGCAGACATGCATATTTATCACATATATGCATAGCATATACAAAAAATATTAAACAAACAGGACACAACCAAGTACTGAACCAGAAATAGTTTATTTCTAAATGCCAAAACCTTGCAAAACTCAGAATACAATGTTTAACATTAGATGCGATTCCGCAATTGGACAGCACTTAAAGAACAATCGAGTGTACCAAGAATTACACTAACAACCAATTTAAGATTGTCAGTTGGGCTTGCAATGTGGATCACTTGCGCTTGCTAGAAGTTACACATGTTCATTTGCAGGGACCTGTCCTGTGTAGACATTGTGCCTTTTTTGAATTAAATAAAAGCATGGGGGAGAATAGTTCCCTGGTCCATTCTCCATGGCAACGCCTTGACTAGACCAACCAATCATGCAGTATAAATTGTTGCTCCCTATGAAATTTGGCATTCTTGTGCCTGTTCTGATGAGTGCAAGGCGAAAAGCTTCGACAGCATGTCTCTTTATTCAGCAATATATAATTTATTGTTATAGGTTTTTCACAATATCCAAAGGAGGTGATAGATCACAAGGAAAACCTACAAGATGTTCAGGCTCAGCTCTTTTATGGCCTCTCAGAGAGATAAACAAATTGAACGTTAAGACATTGATCAAGTGTTATAATACCCTGACTATTCAACCCCAACCAGCAACACTCTACACATGCCATTAGTCACAATCCACTAGTGTAAATTATTTGGCCTCAGCTCCATTCTTAATTCATCCAGCCTTTTTTTTTTATAAAGTAGTTAAATAACAGTATTAACTGCTTTTGATGGAACTCTATTCCATACTTCTCTGAGCGCACAAGACGCAGCTACTAAAAAACCTGCAGATTTGAACATCCCCTAAACTGTCCTTCACTAACCCTGGACTCGCTACCATGACCTTAACATCTCCACCACTCTATAGTTTTACAGAATTTTTCCTAGTCAATCACAGCCGTTTCCAAGTTCGCGTGCAGCAAATTCCCTTAAAGAAATTGAAGGTCATCTAAAGAGATTATCAGTCTTTATAATCAAAGAAAACACACCCAAATGATACAGAGTCTTTGGAACACAAAATTCATCTTTCGTCCTTTAAATATTACTCGAAAATTGGCACCATATAAATCACAGCATCTGTCATGTAGAATGCAATTTTCAATACTGTAGTAACAATCAACCCTTCAGAATTTAGTTAAAAGTAACAGCATTAAGAGCAATACCCGGTAGAAATCCAGAGGTGACAGCATAACATAATTGGAATTTTAAAGGTCCCAAGTGAAAAAAGCATTGCTTACCTTCTGAATCAAGCCTTCAAAGTCAGTTTTCAGCACATCATTCACTTTGGCGAGTTCAGAGTCAACATCTTGTAACTGAAAAACATAATTTCAGGTGGTTCAAAAAGGCCTGGGCCGTAAAATAAAACAGCAGCCCGTATACACTCCGTAGAGCCGCCACGATATTAAAAGCGGTGGCTCATTTACATGGCCATGGCAGACAGCTCCCCTGAAGACGTGGGAGGAAGTGGGCGGTCTGTCCCTGTCCATTGCGCAGGCACAGATGCCAGTTTTAAAGGACTTTCAGCCCTTCATTGTAATTTAAATTTTTGAAGAAACCTGATTGTAAAAAGTTAATAAAGCTATCGCGACCCTCTCCCACTGCCTCCCCAACTGCCTTAAACATTATTACTTGCCCTCTTCACCAGCTCCCACCTCAAGAAAAAAAAACTTACCTTGCGATCCCGACCTTCCCCCACCCAAGTTAATAAACTATGAACTTTACCTCTTCCTACCACCCCCTAGACCAATCAAAAACATTTTACCCCACTCCATTCCCCCCCATCTTGAAAACTTGCCTCCTCCCACCTCCCCACCAGTGTCCTGCATCGGATCTCCAGACGGAGATCCAAAGGCATGGGAGTCCAGTCAACTGACTGGAATATTGGAGCGGGACGGCCGGCGGCAGCAGGTAAGGCATCAATTCATTAATTTGCATTGATTAACATATTGAAATTCTGCTCCCCTCACAAGCAGCAGTGGGAGAGGGGGGGCCGCCATACGGCTTCGCCGCCGCCAGCAATTTGGGACCAGACTTTCCTGGCGTCGAGGCCCGTGGTGAGCTTCTCCCGGAAGCATTTTACAGGCCCCCCAGTATCACGACCCCTGACGTCGGGTGGTCGGTAAAATTCAGCCCCTGGATTTTGCAGTTGTAATGACAGTGAAACTGTCAGAATGTGCCATCATTACAACTGTGAAACTGACAGCTGCTTCTGATTTTTTTCCACATAGGCAGTCAAACACTGAAATCCAAAAGTTGCTGTCAGTGATTTCCCACTCCTTCAAAGGGTGCATTGCTGCAGACCCCGCAGATGGAAACCTTTAGAAATTACTTGAATTTGTGTGAACTTCCACTTTTAAGCTATCAGTCCCACTGTAAAAACCGTTGAAAAAGTTACACTGTATTGAATGAAGTATAAACGGCATTTTTAAACGGCATACTGCATAATTCATAATTCTTAATGAACAATCTCTCTGGCCCTGAAAAGCTAATGTTTGTGGAAAGCCAAATGTTTCCATTATAGGAACATTCCATAGATTTTTATTTTTTTTTAAAGTTTGATATTTCAGCTTCTACCTTAATCCCACATGCATGCCTCAATCTTTATTTTGCTGTCTGTAAAATGATTTAACGGTGAAGGATAATCAGTGGTTTTTACTTTGTGGTTTGTTGACTGTGTCACGCCCAGTAATGACATATCGTATGCCTACCTTTAGGATAAGAACTTTATTCAATGTAGACTCTTTGAAAAGGTCCACTTTTAAAAAAAGGAAAAGTGAATGTGCTGCAAGATGGCCAACGACGGTCCGATGACCTGGCCTGTATATTCAAACTGTCTCACTATCTCGAAAAGACAAAAGGATACATTCCAGACTAAGGGGTGTCGACTACACCCATCCTGGAAACATCAAGAGACATTCTCAAATTGAATGGTTTCCTTTTGAGACAAAGAAGGTGTGAAGTAGACAAATCATAACAGAACAGTATCCAATCAAACATTAATAGATAGCCATGGATTCCACATTCTGGTCCATTGTGTGGTCAGACCAGGGGAGAAGGCCATGCGGCAACTAACATAAACTCTAATGTGATGGATTTTGGCCTTTAAACGGTAACCCTCTGGAGAGAGAGAGGACAGATCACAACAACATCACAGAGAAGGCAGTCCAGCCAGGGGCTGTGGAAAGATCTAGCCTAAACAAGAAGCAGCAGCTCTGCTGCTAATTCTACACTTCAACTTTTTAGAACATTAGAACATTACAGCGCAGTACAGGCCCTTCGGCCCTCGATGTTGCGCCGACCTGTGAAACCATCTGACCTACACTATTCCATTTTCATCCATATGTCTATCCAATGACCACTTAAATGCCCTTAAAGTTGGCGAGTCTACTACTGTTGCAGGCAGGGTGTTCTACGCCCCTACTATTCTCTGAGTAAAGAAACTACCTCTAACATCCGTACTATCTCTATCACCCCTCAACTTAAAGCTATGTCCCCTCGTGTTTGCCATCACCATCCGAGGAAAAAGACTCCCACTATCCACCCTATCTAACCCTCTGATTATCTTATATGTCTCTATTAAGTCACCTCTCCTCCTCCTTCTCTCCAACGAAAACAACCTCAAGTCCCTCAGCCTTTCCTCGTAAGATCTTCCCTCCATACCAGGCAACATCCTAGTAAATCTCCTCTGCACCCTTTCCAAAGCTTCCACATCCTTCCTATAATGCGGTAACCAGAACTGCACGCAATACTCCAGGTGCGGTCTCACCAGAGTTTTGTACAGCTACAGCATGACCTCGTGGCTCCGAAACTCGATCCCCCTACTAATAAAAACTAACACACCATATGCCTTCTTAACAGCCCTATTAACCTGGGTAGCATCTTTCAGGGATTTATGTACCTGGACACCAAGATCTCTCTGTTCATCTACACTACCAAGAATCTTCCCATTAGCCCAGTACTCTGCATTCCTGTTACTCCTTCCAAAGTGAATCACCTCACACTTCTCCGCATTAAACTCCATTTGCCATCTCTCAGCCCAGCTCTGCAGCCTATCTATGTCCCTCTGTACCTTACGACATCCTACGGCACTATCCACAACTCCACCGACCTTCGTGTCATCCGCAAATTTACTAACTCACCCTTCTACACCCTCTTCCAGGTCATTTATAAAGATGACAAACAGCAGTGGCCCCAAAACAGATCCTTGCGGTACACCACTAGTAACTAAACTCCAGGATGAACATTTGCCATCAACCACCACCCTCTGTCTTCTTTCAGCTAGCCAATTTCTGATCCAAAGCTCTAAATCACCTTCAACCCCATACTTCCGTATTTTCTGCAATAGCCTACCGTGGGGAACCTTATCAAATGCCTTACTGAAATCCATATACACCACATCCACTGCTTTACCCTCATCCACCTGTTTGGTCACCTTTTCGAAAAACTCAATAAGGTTTGTGAGGCACGACCTACCCTTCACAAAACCGTGCTGACTATCGCTAATGAACTTATTCTTTTCAAGATGATTATAAATCCGGTCTCTTATAACCTTTTCCAACATTTTACCCACAACCGAAGTAAGGCTCACAAGTCTATAATTACCAGGGCTGTCTCCACTCCCCTTTTTGAACAAGGGGACAACATTTGCTATCCTCCAGTCTTCCGGCACTATTCCTGTCGACAATGACGACATAAAGATCAAGGACAAAGGCTCTGCAATCTCCTCCCTGGCTTCCCAGAGAATCCTAGGATAAATTCCATCTGGCCCAGGGGACTTATCTATTTTCACACTTTCCAAAATTGATAACACCTCCTCCTTGTGAACCTCAATCCCATCTAGCCTAGTAGCCTGAATCTCAGTATTCTCCTCGACAACATTTTCTTTCTCTACTATAAATACTGACGAAAAATATTCATTTAACGCTTCCCCTATCTCCTCTGATTCCACACACAACTTCCCACTACTATCCTTGATTGGCCCTAATCTAACTCTAGTCATTCTTTTATTCCTGATATATCTATAGAAAGCCTTAGGGTTTTCCTTGATCCTATCTGCCAATGACTTCTCGTGTCCTCTCCTTGCTCTTCTTAGTTCTCCCTTTAGATCCTTCCTGGCTAGCTTGTAACTCTCAAGCGCCCTAACTGAGCCTTCACGTCTCATCCTAACATAAGCCTTCTTCTTAAAGGGGAATTTCAGTGAGTCTTGAAAACTGACCATTTATTCAATCTTTAATTCTAAAAGGTATAATGTATTAGCTATATCTAAATTCTACCTAATTAAGCCTATTATACCTATGTTTCATCACAACTCCACCTCACCTTCACACACCTGCCAATGCTACCAGTTTCATACCTACTTCTTGCTGCCTCCACATAACTTCAGCTATGGCATGCACATCACCCAAACACAATGCTATACCATTACTGACATTCTGCCCTCTCCCTTTTGCAGGACAAGATGGCACACAATAGAAGGGAGCAGGGCAGAACAGGCAGGGAACAAGGACACCTGCATCTCCTGAGCCTATGGAGGAGATGGCTCTCAGCATTATTGGGCTGGCTGCGATACAACCCGTGACATCCGGCATCACTGAGAACATTGAGAATGATGGCATATTCCTGCCTTATGCCTCTTCTCAACTCCAGCACACTCTAATCTTGCTATCTGGCATGATGAGCAAGCTGATAGTGTGACAATGGGCCTCTTGCTTCCCACCCCACCTTGCTTCTCTCATACCAACCTTCCCCTTCTGATTTCCTGCTTTCAGACATCCAAGGACTATTGCCTGGCCAGCCACAGCAACCCAAGGAGGAAGAGAGAGAGCAATAGCACAGCACTAACGAAGAAGCCCCATCACTTGCTCTGACACTCACAGCCACCAGCTCAGATACAACCTCTGCACATACCTTGAAGGCAAATGTAGAGTTGGGATCTGTACTGAGTGAGTCATCCGGGCACAAGTGAACTGCAACCAGGCCAAGGGGAAAGGATAGCTCACTTGCCAACTCACTGAAGGGCAAGGTTGCAGACAAGTTCTTTAGCAGAAGACTCAGATGAGGACCTCAATGAGGCAGCGTACAGGAGATTGCTGATGTGCACATACACTGTGTTGCTGGTTGCATTGGCTGGCCTGCCAGACAGATTCCTGCCACTGCAAGAACCATGGATGAGGCCAGCTCCAAGTTGGTGCAGCAGAGAACTGAAATCTTAACCAAAAGAAATCTACAACACCTCAAGAAGTTCAAGACGACAAAACCCAGGCCTACACCGTTAAAAGAGACTTAGAAGATTCAACTGGTTTACTGTAAACCACGAACATCTACCACACCTTGAACTCTTACCCATACCTTCTATCTATCTTCTCGAGAGTGCATGCGAGAGTGCATACAAGAGTGCACGCGTGCATGAGTGGCATTGCAAACATTTTGGGGAATATAGTCCAATAAATAGCTAACCCTCTGCTTTAAACCTACAAGAAAACATGTAATTTGTCTGTTTATTTGGCAAGTAAAACACTCAGGGGCTAACTCATCATTTTAAGCAAAACACAATTGCGGTCAGTTGGGAGGTGAACAGTGGGAACCACCCACACCCCTTCTTACCACCAGTCCAGAACAACTGTGAGAATTCTTCAATGTGATTGGCTAGATCTTTGTGGGCAGCTTTCTTCAAGGTCAGCAGCAAGTGCCATTATGACCCAAATGATTGCTTAACAATTGGAAAACGTAGCAAGTAAAATGCGAAGGAGAAAGGAATTGAGCAGATCTCATTTCTGTTTAAGAATACACAGTTCTGAATATTTTTGTAATGCATACATAAAAAATAATTTTAAAACAGTACTGAGTTTTGTGAACTGTAATTTAATTGCAATCTAGATTTAGATGGGAAGTGTTATAAAGTCAACAGCGACACATACAATTATGTTTACAGTAACAAAGGCTGCAGGTGCTACCTTCTAATTTAACTAATTCAGACTGTTAACATATTGTTTTACCTCCATGAACAATATTTGCAGATTGGTAATGGGATAAAGGGCAGAAAAAATTAATTTTTAGCAACATTTATTAAAAAATTTCCAGGAGTCCTCATTTTTGAATTTTTGATGAGTTGTTTTGCTTATGCTCAGTTGGTAAATGAACAATCTATGAGAAGCACTATTGTAATCTCTTAAATAGTAGTGGCGGGGGGGGGGGGGGGGGGGGAAGGGAGTGGGCAAGGAGAAATTTAAGCTATAAACTATAACCTGAACATGTTATTGGGTGGGGGAAGGATGAGGAGAGAAAGTGGACTTAAACAAAGCATGTCTTACCTGGCTAAAGTTTGCATTTATATTGAGAGAGTCCAGTGAATTCCTTATGTCATCACAATATGCAACAGTTTCAGGTACTCTGCAAGCTGCATCATTCAATGTGTTATTGAGATTTGTTCGTACATCAGTCAAGTTTGCTTGAAGTTTGCTGGTTGTGTTGTCTAAAGTTTGACGTGAGGCTGTCACGTTCTCTAAAACTTCCTTGGTTTCTACGATAACTGCAGATAGAGGGTTAATCAAAAATTATCCTATTTACTATCCAGTATAAAGTTTACTTTGGATGTCAGCTGGCTGGACAGAACCCACCATATTTCAACTTTGCATTCTGCAAGTCCTTCTCGGATAGAAAATAATGTTTAGTTTCTACTTGAAGTTATGAAACATTTAAAGTATCTTTTTGTACTGTATAAAATGAACATAGTTGCAAGACTAGACACTAACATTGCCCCAGCTCATCTGCTACTGAAACCTTCATCTATGCCTAGCTTAACCTCTAGTCTTGACTAGTCTAATACTCTTCTGACTTGTCTCCTATTTTCCACCCTCCATAAACTGGAACTCTTTGAAAAACTCGGCTACCTATATCCTAACTCATACCAAGTCCTGTTCACTCATCACCCTTGCGCTCGTTGGCCTACATTGGCTCCCACTCCAGCAATGCCTCGATTTTAAGAGTCTCATCCTCATTTTCAAATCCTTTCATGGCTTCAACCTTCCCTGTCTCTGTAATCGTCTCCAGGCTACAATGGTCTGAGATTTCGACACTCCTCTAATTTTGATCTCTTACGCATCTCTGATTTTAATTATTCGACAATTTGCAACCGTGCCTTCAGCCGTCTAGGCCGAAGCTCTGGAAAGCCTCCGCCTCTTTAGCTGCCTCCTTCTTTAAACCGTTCCTTAAAACTTACCCCTGTAACCAAGCTTTTGGTCTTCTATCTCCAATATCTCCTTACATGGTTTGGTGTCAAATTTTGTTTGATAACACTCCTGTGAAGCACCTTGATATGTTTTACTCTTTAAAGGTGCTATATAAATGCAAGTTGTTGTTGTAATGCCCCTCTTCGTGACTAAGTGGCAGCAGTATCTTCTACACAGGTTAAATTTACCCTCATCTACCCTCCTTGCACATCCGTACACATCTTCCAATCATGTCAGCCATGCGCACACCTCTCCAGCCTCCACGGACCTACAGCTATTCAGCTATGGCAGACACATCACCCAAGCACAGTGACACGTATTGAGGGCAGAACTTCA